>NC_026007.2:51350126-51432626 GCF_000442705.2 Elaeis guineensis | reverse complement strand
TATGACTGATGATGAAGTTTGATGATTTATCCATAACCTGTCATCTAGTCGAGACTCACGATAGAGGGACTGTATCACACATTAACTACACCTAAAGATTCTTTTTCGATTCTACTGGATTGCCACTACATATTGCTAGATGTCACTGGTGGATTGTGAGAGCTCAATAGGATCGTTTTGGATCAATGATCCTTATCGAGCTAGAGTGAAACTATTTCGATCCACTGAAAGGAGTTTCAGTATTACCTATCGTTGCTGCTCGATTCGATTGAGGTCGGAGAGAAAGCGGCTGAGACTCACACAGAGATACTAACGCTGGAGTGACTTGCAAAACAAATCCAAACTGAAGGTTTTCGCTCCAATGAGGACCCTCCGACGCTCAAATCAGATTCAGAGAACAAAAAAGCAGCAACGTATTCTCTGAGAGAGATTACTTAGCTTACTTGGGTCCTCGGGGCTTTGGATGTTTCAAGAGGAAGGCTGAGAAAATGGACAACTCCAAAGATCTCGAGCCATTAATCATGCCATTGCGGTATTATAGCTCTCATTCGCTCCCGTGAAGTGAGAAGGCCGTTATCGACAATATATTGAGTGGGGATTTGAATATCCTTGAAGATCGTGATTGACCTGTTGGCCTTTTTAAATTGGATAAGTGGTGTTATCTCATGGTACATGAGGATCCCACCTATTAATTATATTGGCCATCAATCAGGAGCTGAGTATGGAGAGATTCTAGCCTTCGTATGCTCCCACGTGGGGATATTTATTATTTTTGGCCTTTTCTACATGGTGTGGATGGTTGCCATGGCATGAAGATGGCCAAGTATAGAATACCTCAGCTTGGTATGGAAATGACCAAGTATACCTCAACTCAGCATAAATGAGGCTCAAGATAGTTCTTATCAGCATAAATGAGGCTTAGGATAACTCTTCTCAGCATAAATGAGGCTCAGCATAGATCAGGATAGCTCATCTTAGCATAGATATAACTCAGCTCATATCAGGATAGCTTATCTCGACATAGATATAGCTCTTCACAGCAAGCATATGGCTCAGCATGCCTCCAAATCTACGTCTCGAATATGAATCCGAAGCATCCACGATACCACCGTAACACTCCCCCTACTCCTAAGTCTGAAAATCAGACGAAAGGAGTACTACAAAAATGATGCCTCGAGCCTAGGAACGTCCATCCATGCATCCCATTAAGGTATCTGTTCCTCATTTAAAGCGGGCGGCAGAAGCAGCTAAAGAAAAGCTTGAATTTTTAGCCGATCTAAGGCCTTTTGAGCTTAAACTGATCTAAAGCCTTACGAGCAGCATGCTCGCTCTGCTCTTCATACGAGCGGCATCTTGTACTACTTTTCATATGAGCTTCTTATGCTCTGCTCTTCACATGAGCATCTTGTGCTCTGCTCTTCTTCGTACAAAAGACAGCGTGTGCACTGCTCATCTTGTGAGCGGCAGCTTGTACATTTTTCGTCTTCATGCGAGAGGCAACGTGTATCCGTAGGCAGCGTATACACTTCTCGTCTTCACGTGAGAGGCAGCGTGTGTCCGTAGGCAGCGTGTGCACTTTTCATTTTTATGCGAGAGGCAGCGTATGCCCGTAGGCAACATGTGCACTTCTCATCTTCACGCGAGAGACAATATGTGCCTATAAGTAGCGTGTGCACTTCTCATTTTTATGCGAGAGACAGCGTGTGCTCGTAAGTAGCATGTGCACTTCTCATTTTCACGTGAGAGAGTGTGTGCCCGTAGGTAGCGTGTGCACTTCTCATTTTTGTGCGAGAGATAGCATGTGCCCGTAGACAGCGTGTGCACTTATCGTCTTCACGCGAGAGGCAATATGTGTCCATAGGCAACGTGTGCACTTTTCATTTTTATGCGAGAGGCAGCGTGTGCCCGTAGGCAGCATCTTATCTTCATGTGAAAGGCAGCGTGTGCTCAGCTCGAAACATGAGCAACAACGTGTGCACTTCTTGTGCTCATATCATAGGTTGAGGGTCCTTATCGGTTAGCCCTCCGAAGGTCCCTTAGAATCTCCCTCCGCTTCCCATGCGACTCGGGCTCTGATGGGATCTTATAAGTTAGCCCCACCTCTAAGTCATCGAGATTTGCTCACCAAATTATAGATCGAGAGTTTTATAAGTTAGTCCTCCAGAGGTTCCTTAGGATCTCTCTCCATTTCTCGTGCGACTCGAGCTCTGATGAAATCTCATAAGTTAGCCCCGTCTCTAAGTCGTCGAGATTTGTTCACCAAATTGTAGATCGAGGATCTTATAAGTTAACACTCCGAAGATCCCTTAGGATCTCCCGCCGAGGTTTGCTCGCCAAAGTGTAGGTCGAGAATCTTATAAGTTAGCCCTCTGGAGGTCCCTTAGGATCTCTCCACTTCTTGCGCGACTCGGCCTCTGATGGGGCCTTGTAAGTTAGCCTCGCCTCTAAGTCACCAAGGTTTGCTTGTCAAATTGTAGATTGAAGATCTTATAAGTTAGCCCTTCGAAGGTCTCTTAGGGTCTCCCTCCGCTTCTTGTGCGACTCGGGCTCTGATGGAGTCTTGTAAGTTAGCCCCACCTCTAAGTCGCCGAGGTTTGACCCGAATAAAAATCGATGGGCTTTGGGGGTCCTAAACGTTAGCCCTCGCTTGATCCGACCTTTGCTTTGGTTCAATTTTGGCTTAGGGACCTGTGGCCCTGTAAAAAGAAGAGAACAAAATAACAGATGAAGGATTTGAGAGCCTTTTACCATGAGGGATTCCATTTGAGAGTCCTCTGATTTAGCTTAGCTTTTTATTTGCCTCGGTTCGGCACACTCTCCACCTCAGCTTATCCTTGATTTGCTCAGATTGGTCTTTTGATGACCCCTTGAGGCTAGTTTCTTGAAGGTCTTGAAGACCTGTTGTTCAAAACGAATAATACAAAATAATAAATAAGGTCTGAAAGCTTTTTATCATGAGAGTCGTGAGCTTTATTTGGGAGCTTTTAGATTTTGCTTGACTCCTGTTATTTGCCTCAGTTTGGGCTTGTCTTTGCTTCAGATTAACCTGATTTCGGGCTCTGATCGGTCTTATTTTAGGCTCGGGTTGGGCTTGATTTTTTCTTCTGCTCAGATTTGACTTCTCAGATCTGCATGATTTCACCTTGGATCTGCATGCTTTTACCTTGGATCTCCAGATTTTAGCTCGGATCTGCAAATTTTCACCTCGGATCTGCATGCTTTATCTCGGATCTACATGCTTTGACCTTGGATTGGTTAGATCTCAGCTCGATTGGATCCTGATTATGACTTCAGAAGCAAGAAAATAGCTTTTGAGGTTGTCGTAAATGGTCTCAGCATCATCTCAGCTGTTATATCAGCCAAAAATATGAAATAAAAAGTAAGCTATGAACTCAAACCACAAAGGATGGATGAGAAACAGGGCGAGCTCGTCGTTATCCTCAACAAGAACTCGTCTCTTAAGTCTTTTCAGTTGCTAGCTCCGGACTCAGTGGGTCTGACCTTCGATGTCATAAACCATGTTACGGTAAGAAGGCCTGTCGAGAAAAAGTTTGGCAACCACCTGTGATCCCAGAGCTAAGAAATATGCGAATGACGCCCAACCTCACTTGCCCCGCTTCTGCATCTAATCTGGAGCTCTCATCGTCCCACGCACCTCCAAGTATAAAGGCGATGGCGGTGAGATTGGTAGTGAGATTGGCGGCATCGAAGGTTGCCGCAGCGTCGGCATGCAGGAGGCCTCGAAGTCGCATGCAGGGTCTGGGATCCTGACTGGATCCGCCTTGGCTGGAGTAGGAGTGAGTTCCATGGTGCCATGGGATGCCAAGCTTGCCTGTAGGGTGGACCACTAGAGGATGTCATTAGCTCCGGCTGAAGCATTAGGCCCATAGGTAATTTCGACAGGGAAAGGCTCCGGGGCCGTGAGCGAAGAAGCTCGAATCCTCGAATGATTTGATGAGCTTGGTGAGCTTGGCGCCAATGGGGGGAGGCACGAGTAGAGAGACTCATCCACAGTGAATCGGAGACAAGGTTCAAGCCTTCCTTTTCCTGCCAAGGGATTGGGATCTAGCCACCACACGACTGTCGACTCAAAGGTGCGAGCGAGGAGAGCTCAGAAGTCTGGATCTCGGTGAGGTCGATGCCGACAGAGGAGAGGCACGAGCGAGGGGACACCTCCGAAGTCCAGTCCTCGACGAGGTCGGAGGCGTAAGTGGAGAAGGCCTTATGGCCATGGCCTTGAAAGCTCGAATCCGATGAGGTCGGAAGGGCTGGAATCGTCGGTTGGAGGCACGAGAGAGCTCGGATCTGGAGGAGCTTGGGGCTGCCGACCTGGTCGAGCTTGATGTCGGAGGCGCATGGGAGGAACCGGGACCGCCGATCTAGCCCTGAAATCACCAGAGAAGCGCGCGGGAGGCATTGGTCTGCTTCGCAACTGTCTACTCTGACGAAGTCGAAGCTCGGGCAGAGCCTATGTTGTCAGACGCCAGACACGGAGGAGGCGGCGGTGCTGGCCCTAGGCAGCAGGTGCCCAGTTTCCCATTCTTTGATGGCTTTTCTAACCCGCAAACGAAATAAGGCAGTCCCCCTTTTTTTTTTTTGCTTTAGCTCGGATGTACTGCTTATGGGCCTATTTTGGGGCAACTGAAGGCCCTTGGCACCGCCCCCTCCTTTTGTCTCTCTTTTTCTTCTTGTTTGACCTTAGGTGCTAGTTCTACAAGAAGAAAAATGAATAAAATAATTGATGGAGGTCAGGAAGTCTTTTTCACCGCAAGAATCATGGAAGTTTCCCCCTCTTCTTTTTTTTTATTTTTGTATGTGTGGAGGGACTTTGGCACCTCCGTGGGAGGATTCTCGAACTGGCCGGGTGCGGACAAAGAAATCTAGTCGAGCTTGAGTAACTCTGTCCTTTTTGTTCAAGAACATGGAGTAGTCCAGTTGCATCTTTGATTGTGAAAAGAGCTTCGATCCACCCCCATTTAGGAACAAGGGCCTTCAACCTCGTTTAAGAACGAGGTTCAGCTTGAAGCTGACGCCCATGTTTAAGAACAAGGGCCTTTACCTGCTGGAAATTAGGTCGGCATGGAGTTGACACCCATATTTAAGAACAGGAGCCTTCACCTACTGAAGAGCAGGTCGGCATAAAGTTGACACCCATGTTTAAGAATAGAGGCCTTCACCATCGTTTAAGAATGAGGTTAACCTCCTATTTAATTGGAGGCCTTCAAAATTGGACGGCCTTTTGCCCATGTGGAGGCCTCGGATCCATCCATAGGTGACCTCGACGCTGTTTATGGGTGTAACATGCATGTGGGAGGGCCTCAAACCCATGGATCAGAGGAGGCTCGCTGCCGTCAGAGGCGTCGGACAAGTGAGGTGACCTCGAACCCCCGGATCTAGGGTGAGTTCAGTGCAGATGGAGGCGAGGAATGAGTAGGTCAACCTTTGGGTGGAGTAGCGGAGCAGCAGCAAAGACAGAGCTCGTCGTCACTCGATACTTCTACGCCACCCTAGCCCATGTCTGATAAACATGCAAAATCATTGTTACTTTTTTTGAGTCTTCTCAAATGACCTATTGGCCAGGACTCCCATGCATGGTCAGCCTCGACCATGAGTGCCTCCCACAATTCTTCGGTCCCGAGAGAGCAAATAAGGAGCTTCGGCTGGATACAAGGCTAGCTCCTATTCTTGAGGCTCTCAAACTGACTTTCGTCCAGCACATTGAAGACATTGTAGATGAGCTTGCAAAGGAATTAAGGTTTTCCTTCTCTAGATCTCACAATTGTCTCCTTTCTTATTTGAATCCTGCCAAAAATTCAAATTTAAAGTTTGAACACAGACTAGAAGGCAAAAATAATTTGGAAAACAAGGGATTTCCGTAATCTGCTTCTCTATTTTATTGATTCCCCCATCTTCGTTACAAGTAGGTAGTGAGCACTGCACCATAGAGGTCGGGGTTAGCATAGGTGCGGAAGCAAGATGTGTCTCCCGCTGCACGTCATTGCTCCGCCGCATCATTTGGATCGCAGCGGTCTAGATGTATACTCGCTAAATCGGCACACTGAACTGATCCACGCTTATCTCCATGGCTGACAGAGATGGTAGTGCTGGTGGTGATGGCGACGCAGGGGCCTCACTACCAGCACGGGCTCTTTATTTCTGGAAGAGGCGTCATTGGAATGCCGTGAAGAAACTGTGGCGCCATCTCATGCTCCCTTGGCTTTCCAAAAAATGGGCCTGAGTCCATGTGGAGGGATCGGTTGTTGTGATGCCGGTGCATCACTTTTTCTTTGACACTAGCGGCAATTCGAGGGACAGCAGATCGCCTCGATTGCTTGGTGGTGGTTTTCATTAGTGGCATGATGTGAAAGTATGCTCTTTCTCTATCTATTGCTGCTCGATTCGATCGAGGTCGGAGAGAAGGCGGTTGAACCTCACGCAGGGATGCTGACACTGGAGTGACCTGCAAAACAAGTCCAAACCGAAGATTTTCACTCCAACAAAAATCCTCTGATGCTTAAGTCAGATTCAAAGAACAAAAAAGCAGCAACAAAGTCTCTGAGAGGGATTACTTAGCTTACCTGAATCCTCGAGGCTTTGGATGTTTAAAGAAGAAGGTTGAGAAAATGGACAACTCCAAAGATCTCGGGCTATTAAGCACACCGTTACGATATTATAGCCCTCATTCGCTCTCGTGGAGTGAAGAGGCCGTTACTGGCAATATATTAAGTGAGACTTTGAATATCCTCGAAGATAATGATTGACATGTTTGTCTTCTTAAATTGGATGAGTGATGTCACCTCATGATACGTAAGGATCCCACCTATTAATTGCATGGGCCATCAGTCAGGAGTTGAGTATGGAGAGATTTTAGCCTTCATATGCTCCCACGTGGGGATATTTATTATTTTTGACCTTATCTACATGGTGTGGATGGTTGCCATGGCATGAAGATGGTCAAGTATAAAATACCTCAGCTTGGTATCAAAATGGCCAAGTGTTCCTCAATTTAACATAAATGAGGCTCAAAATAGCTCTTATCAGCGTTTGCCATACCGTGCCGAACAGATCGGTACACCCTGTATCGGACCGGTGGAGAACCGACACAATTCGATCGATAAATTCGGTACACCAGCGGTACGAAAGGAAAAAAAGAAAAAGTGAGAAAGAGAGAGAGGAGAGGGAGGGAGGTGGGAGCCGCCGGAGGCCGACGGTGGCCGGCTGCGGCCGTCAGAGGACTTTCGAGCCCCATATCGCCCGATAGGACTTTCAAGAGAGTGAGAAAGAGAGAGAACGCTCGAGGGGAGAGGAACCTACCAGACGGACGGCGCCTCCATCGTGGGGCCCCCGATGGCCGACGAACAGACGCCGACGGCCTGAGGGTGGTGGCGCGAGCGGAGCCCCTCCGCGGCTCCGCCCCCTTCTTTTTCGAAACAGACGGTCTATTTTGATTTTTTTTTTTGGTTTTAAACTCATGAAGTCGGCAACTGCGTTGCGGACTTAATGGATTTATTTTAAAAAAAACAAAAATCATGAAGTCGGCAAACTATTTACCAGCTTCACTTAAAACTATCTTTTTTAAAAAATCGTGAAACAGAGGCAACACCCCTATTTCACGCCTGCGGCGCCGCACGCGTGGACTGCGCCCTCCGACAGCCACGACGGCCAGTCGGAGGCCGTCCGGCGGCCTCGCCGGCTCCTTCCCCTCCCTTTTTTTCTTTCTTCCTCTCTCTATTTCTCTCTTTTTTTCTTCCGATTCGGATCGCCTTCATCGGTTCAATATGGTACGAAACCGTACCAAACCATACCGCCGGCCGGCCGATACGGCCGATGGTACCGGTTCATCATACTTTGGCTCTTATCGATATAAATGAGGTTCAGGATAACTCAGCTCATATCAGGATAGCTCGTCTTAGCATAGATATAGCTCAGCTTATATCAGGATAGCTCATCTTAGCATAGATATAACTCTTCACAGCAAGCATATGGCTCAGCATGTCTCTTCACAGCAGGCATATGGTTCAGCATGCCTTCAAATCTACATCTCGGATACGAATCCGAGGCATCCATGATACCACCATAACACTTGTGATAGAGATCATGGCATGTCTCACTACCAGTCAGAATTGAACCTATGGGATTACACATCAAAAGGAAAAGATCTAGATTGATTAAAATTGAGTTTATGAAGCACCAATTTGTATGGATTTAAAAAAATCCTATTGAGTTCATATTAACCTTGCTAGCACCTGGGTGAATCCAATTCCTTTTGTGGTTAGTTTGCTTATATGATAAGCATTAACCAATTCCTACACTTAATTTGAACCTAATTGAATTTGATTCAATAAACTTCAATGGTTGGATGCTCAATTTATGGCTTGAATTAAATCAAGCAAGAGTTTCTTGATTTTCTTGATTGAAAATTCATTTTGATTTGATCAAGAACCCTTGAATTGAATTTATGGAACCATGCAGACTAATTAGAGCATGTTTAATTGGATCCCATATGATGGGATGCCCAAGCCCAATGTGGACATAGGTCTGGGCTAGGTGGCACCCTTATGATTTGGTCCAAGAGGCTTTAGGCTAGGATTTCTAATATGATTAGAAGAATGGATCCTAATTTGATTAGGACTCCCTTATGTTGTCTATTTAAAGGACCCTAGCCCTATCTTTCAAATCAATCTCATAATTCTCTTCTTTGCCGCCACCCTCACTGTGCCCAACGCCCCCTCTCCTCTCTCTCTAGCTCACACCCTCTCTCTTTAGGCATCCTCTCTCTTGGATTTTGGAGAGAGGTGGGCGGCAACATCTTGTTGGTGTCAACAATTGATGCCACAAAGTTATTAGAGTTCTTCCTCTCAAGTTTGTTGGGAGGTTGTTACAACTACTTCTTGATTAGTTCTTGATTAGTTGAGGGATCAAGAAGGATTCTTGATTTCTTCAAGAATCAAGAAAGAAAAATCAAATAAGAGTTGGTTCACTCAAGAATTAAGAAAAAGAGATCAAAGGTTGATCCCTATCCAGGCTTGATTCAAGCTTATTCAGACTTTGAGTTCAAATGAGTTGTTTCAAAAAAGTCAATCCAAATCGGTCCTGTGGATATCCATAGAAGCAGAACACTTGTGTTGCTGATTCAAAATCTGCTCAACCCTAGATCCAGAGATTGAATTGGATTCAACCCCAGTTACAAGTTTGAGGCAAAAGAAAAGCGATTTCAGGTATGCAAGTTGATCACAGACTTTTACTTCTTTTTACTAAAATCAGTTTATGTTAATTTCAGTATATGAACTAGATCCGTAGGTGCTTTCATATGATGAATGTATGCTTAGATTAAAATTATTTTAATCTAATTTTTCATTGCATTTTGAATTTAAAAAATTATTTTGAAATCCACATGTACTAGCACCTGTAGAAATCCAACAGTGATATCAGAGCCACATGTTCATATATATGAAAGTAGTATAAAACTTTTGAAAATTATTTTCAAAATTCTGATTTTGGTCCATACATACGATGTATGTGTTTATGTTCAGATCTGCAAAATATTTTAGTTCTGATTTTTAATTATATATGTGATATATGAAAGCATGCATAGGTTAGAAATTAAATTTCTACGATCTAAATTTTTCGTGTATGCGATATATGATGGTATGTTTAGGCCTGCAATTTTTCATATATGATATATGATTACATGCATGTTCTGAAAACGTTTCAAGAACCAAAAACTTACTTTTCATGCAATGAATTTAGATCTGAAAATTATTTTTATGGTCTGAAATTAGTGTGTATATGAATCATTGGGCATGGATAGTTTTTGCATTAGATCGTATAATTGGATTGCATCTTAGGTTATGATAAAATCATATTGGATCGAAATCGATGTAACTATTAATCAAATCGAGTCAAATGTTGATTTGGGTTAAATCAATTGAGCTTATGATTCTACAAGTGTTGTAGATTGAGTCGATTAAACCCCATATGTACAATCAAGTCAACCTAAAGACCTAATTTGGCTTCCCGCCGATCTCACTTACCTGACCAATTGGATGATTGGGTTCATTAGTTGCTAAGACGTTTTGATTTAGCCAATGCCAGTTAGATCGATCATGTGACGACTGATTAGATGAGACCTAACCTAAACCTCCCCAATCAATATTAAGCCTTATGGTCTTTCATCGTTGTAGAAGTGCGGACGCGCTACTGGCGTTGACTGTTCTCGGCAGGTTATAGTGGTTCAATTGCATCGAAAATATGCAACCACTCTATTAGCAAAGAGTTGCACCAGGATGAAGATAACGTTAGGCCCAATATGTGTTATCTAAGGGACTCAATGACGGCTTCACATCTGCTTGTGAACGATGGATCTAACTTAACTAAGGAGTGGGGCAATATGTGTTATCTGAGCTCATATGACTTAGAGATCAAGTCATTGCAATATGCTTAGAGAAGCATTTAGGCAAAGAGTTGCCTATGCATCGGTGTGTCACCAATAACTGTTAAATGAGGCGCATAGCATCGGTGGGACCGTAGCATCTACTCGAAACCTTGTCTTGGTCGCGTCGGATTTTCGTTTTTTATCCGAGTATCGAAATCTGAAAAAATAGGAGTCTATTTGTATCTAAAAGTTCCCAGAGCAAATATAAATTTAAGTACAAATATCTAACTAGAATCTCTACTCTCGCAGATAAATAATATCGACCTCTAACCTTCTAGCCCGCATCCTTGAAACCAACCGTCTGATTGGCATAAATTTTAAAGACTAGCTCAAAAATCTCAGGATAGTCCTGACATCCGAGAAAATTGGGTATGTACTCGTCCAGGACACTCCAGCTTTACTAGCCCATCCTACGACAGAGCAAAGAGCTGCTTTGGACAAGTGGATGGAGGATGACCTTAGGGTAAAATGCTATGTGCAGACTTCCATGTCAAACGAGTTGCAGAGCCAGTATGAGCACATGCCCATTACCCGTGCCATGATCACTCACCTATAAGAGTTGTACGATGAGCAAAGCCGGACCGTGCACTTCAAATTGTCCAAGCGATTGTTCAATATGAAGATGCATAAGAGGCAGTCTGTCTACAATCATTATATGATAATGATCAAGGAGCTTTAGAAGCTCGAGCTTACTATGTAGAGGGAGTTAAAGATGGATTTGATCCTCCAATCCCTGACTAATTCGTTTGGATAGTTTATCGTAAACCACCATATGAACAAATTACACTGCAACTTATCCGAGTTGATCAACATACTGATCACTACTGAGGGTATCTTGAAAAGTTCAAGAGGCTCTGTTCTTACTGTTGAGCAGGCATTTTCCAAGAGAAAATCTCGAAGAAAGAAAAAGAATAAACCTGTGAAGAAACAGAAGAAGAAGAGCAAACCTAAAAAGGACACTCCGAAAAAAGCTATGGAGAAGGAAAAGTATTTCCACTGCAACTCCGACGGCTATTGGAGAAGAAACTGTTCGTCTTACCTAGAGAGCCTAAAGATGAAAAAAATAAACAATCTTCTAGAGGTATGCTCAAAATAGAATCTAATCTAACGATTTTTTCTACTTTTAGTTAGGTATTGGATTCTGATTCTAATGCTCATATATGTACTTCAATGTAGGGTCTAATAGAAAATAGGAGATTGAGATAAGATGACATGATCCTTCGGATCGACAATGGAACAAAAATTGCTACAGAAACCGTTGGAACCTACCCTCTTCGATTACCATTAGGCTTTAGATTAGATTTAAAAAACTGTTATTTTGTTCTTGTAGCTAGCCGAAATTTAATTTCGATCTCAGTACTAGCACAGGATGGATTTATTTTTCAATTTAATAACAAAATAAATTGGTTGCATCTAGTCTTTTGATTAACAGTCTTTATCACTGGCATATTGATGCTAATGTAAACCTAAACAAGTAATGAGTCCCGCAAACCAAAAGAGATCTAAAAATGTGTTTAACCATAAGTACTTGTGGCACCATAAGCTTGGCCATATTGGAGAAGACAGGATAAACAGACTGAAAAAGAATAGGATCATTGACTTCGTTAAATCTGAGTCAATTTCGGCCTGTGAATCATACCTTTGGAGAAAAAATGGCTAGATTACCCTTTATAGGACAAGGAGAAAGGGCCACTGAGTTACTAGCTCTAGTACCACCAATGTGTGTGGTCTATTTAATGTACAGGCCAAGAGTGGTTATAGCTACTTCATTACCTTTACTGATGATCTTATCACAGTACAGATATGTGTTTCTCATAAAACATAAGTCTGAAGCCTTTGAAAGATTCAAAGAATTCAAACATGAGATAGAGAAGCAAACAGGTAAACCCATCAAAATCTTATAATCTGATCGAGGAGGAAAATATCTAAGTACTGAATTTCTGAGATGTCTTAAGAAGAACGATATAATCTCTCAATGGACTCCTTCCGACATATCTCAACTCAACGAAATATCCGAAAGAAAAAATAAGATCCTATTGGATATAGTTCGATCCATGATGAGCTTCACTGATTTATCTTTAATTTTTTGGAGACATGCTTTACTTACCGCGATGCATATTCTAAATAGGGTTCCTACTAAATCCGTTCCTACTACACCATATGAGATATGGCACAGTAAGAAGCCGAGTCTGAGTTATCTCAAGATTTAGGGATGTCCAGCCTATGTCAAGAGACAGAAGACTGATAAGTTAGAAGATAAATCTATTATAGTTCGCTTTATAGGGTATCCCAAAGAATCCATGGGGTATTACTTTTACTTTCCACATGACCACAATATGATAGTGAGTCGCAATGCCACATTCTTAGAAAAAATAATTTATCCAAGATAATGGCAGTGGGAGGTTAATTGAGCTCGATGAGAATGTCTCTGAAAAGCAACGAGCTATAGATCCTCATAAATCCATCCATGATGAGCCAGTAGTTAATGTTCCACCTCCACCTCGTAGATTAGGTAGAATCTTCTATCCTCCTGAAAGATATATGGGTATGCTAAAAGAGAATGTAGAAGAATCATTCCTTATAGGAGATGGAGGTCATGATGATGATTCTATTACTTTTAACGAAGCGATGTCGAACATCAATTTCGAAAAATGATTTGATGCAATAAAATCAGAAATTGACTCAATACACTCGAACCAGATATGAACTTTAGTGGATCCACTTGAGAAAATTGTTCCCATTAGGTGTAAATGGATCTATAAAAAAAAATAAATGCCGATGGTAAGGTAGACCTATAAGGCAAGACTGATGGCAAAAGATTATAGTCAGCACGAAGACATTAACTATCATGACACTTTTTCACCTATAACCGTGCTAAAATCTATCCGCACATTGCTTACTGTTGCAGCTTACTATGATTATCAAATTTGACAGATGGATGTGAAAACTGTTTTTCTGAATGGATATCTTGAGGAAGATATCTGTATGGAGCAACCTCTAAATTTCACGTCCGATGATAATGATCACCGAATCTACAAGTTACAAAGATCCATCTATGGACTAAAGCAAGCTTCTCGGAGCTGGAATCTTTATTTTGATGATGCAATCAAATCGTTTGATTTCATCAAAAATAAAGAGAAACCTTATGCTTATAAAAGGATCAGTGGGAGCGCGCTTGTCTTCTTCGTACTGTACGTAGATAACATCCTCCATATTGAAAATGATATTCCCATACTGACCTCAATCAAAACTTGATTGTCTAACGAATTTTTCATGAAAGAACTAGAAGAAGCATCCTATATCCTTAGGATAAAAGTCTATAAAGATAGATCTAGAAGGATACTTGGCCTGTCAAAAAAACTGTACATAAAGAAAATGCTGAAGCGGTTCAGCATGGAAAACTCCAAAAAGAGTTTGCTACCTCTTAGATATGGTATTCGACTCTCCAAGACGATATGTCCTACCACTTCTGAGGAGATCGAGTGCATAAGTAGAATCTCTTATGCTTCGGCGATAGGGAGCCCCATGTACACCATGCGATGTGCTCGACCTGATATTGCCCTTGCTGTGAGTATCACAAGCAGGTTTCAATCGAATCCAGATGAAGAGCACCGGATAGCTGCGAAGAACATCTTTAAGTATTTACGAAGGACTAAGGATTTATTCTTGACCTTTAGAGGAGCACCTAAATTACGCATTGAAGGTTATACAAATTCGGACTTATGTCGAATCCTAATGATAGAAAATCTACATCAGGATATATGTTCGTTTGCAATGGTAGTGCAGTCAGCTGAAAGTGTTCCAAGTAATATAGCATCGCAGGTTCAATCACAGAAGCTGAGTATGTCGCTGCTTCGAATGCTGCAAAGAAGGCTTCTAATTCAAAAAATTTGCCGCGAAACTTAATGTAATGACATTGAATGCCATACCACTGTACTACGACAACAATGGAGCTATTACATTTGCTAAGGAGCCTCGATCTCATCAGAAATCCAAACACATGGAGCAGCGGTTCCATATCATATGCGACTACCTTGAGAAACAATATGTCGAGATACGAAGAGTAGACTTCATGGATAACATGACAAATCCACTAACAAAATAGTTGAACCAACCTAAAATAGAAATTCATTTTGAGAAGATGGAGCTTAGATTAATGGTCAATTGACTTTAATCCAAGTGGAAGATTGTTAGATGTATGTCCTAGAAATCAATTATTGGCTGATATTTTTTATTCTATGATACAAATTTATACTTAAATTATTAATTTAATCAATAAAGGACATTTTTTTTTTTCACTCAAGTGTTATGTGTTCTTAAATCGTTCTTGAAATTAATGTTACGATACATATTCTCAATTGTTGAAAATTAAAAACATGTATGATCGATTCCTAAATTACTCTCGATCATAGATAAGTCATGGGGACGATGATCCATCCAGATAGACTAGCGCACAGTTCGCTTCCTTCGGGATAGATAAATCTCTAATCTACGATGTAGAAACACTGAGCGGCAAATGCGGATAGTTGTTAGAGAATAATTAGTACTAAGCGTGATTATACGAGAGATCACATGGATTTCTATTCAATCGTCAGTGATCATCTCGATGCTGTAGGTGTGTGACTGATTCTTTGACTTGCGGTGTCACAGTTGCTCGTAGAAAGGCTACTGTAGTTTGACTACAAATAAGCTTGCTTCGATTATGAGTCTTTATAGTGGATGTTGGCTGCAGTTGGTTGAACTGTGGGAGTAAGATGTGCATCTAGATGGGATCTATAGATCTTGATAGAGAAGAGTAGTCCTATGAGATTTGAAAAGCTGAGTCCACAAGTC
Source organism: Elaeis guineensis (assembly GCF_000442705.2). Classification (NCBI taxonomy): domain Eukaryota; kingdom Viridiplantae; phylum Streptophyta; class Magnoliopsida; order Arecales; family Arecaceae; genus Elaeis; species Elaeis guineensis. Next base: position 51,417,358 of record NC_026007.2, on the reverse strand, counting down.
TATGGTCATAACAGTGTGATTGATGGAAAAAAATTTTCATTTGGAATCATTATTGGACTTGAGTTGATCATATCTTTCATATGACTGATGATGAGGCTTGACGATTTATCCATAACCTGCCATCTAGTCGAGACTCACGATAAAAAGATTGTATCACACATTAACGACATCTAGAGATTCTTTTTCAATTCTACTGGATTGCCATGACATATTGCTAGATGTCACTGGTGGATTGTGAGAGCTCAATAAGATCGTTTTGGATCAATGATCCTTGTCGAACTAGAGTGCAACTGTTCCGACTCACTGAAAGAAATTTCAAAGATACCTGTGATAGAGATCATGATATGTCTCACTACCGGTCAGAATTGAATCTATGGGGTCACACATCAAAAGAAGAAGATATGGATTGGTTAAAATTGAACTTATGAAGCACCAATTTGTATGAATTTAGAGAAATCCTATTGGGTTCATGTTAATCTTACTAGCATCTGGGTGAACCCAATTCTTCTTATGGTTAGTTTACTTATATGATAAGTATTAGCCAATTCTTACACTTGATTTGAATCTAATTGAATTTGATTTAATAAGCTCCAATAGTTGGATGCTCAATTTATGACTTGAATTAAATCAAAAAAGAGTTTCTTAATTTTCTTAATTGAAAATTCATCTTGATTTGATCAAAAACCCTTGAATTAAATTTATGAAACTATATGGGCTGATTAGAGCATGTTTAATTGGGTCTCATATGATAAGATGCCCAAGCCCAATGTGGATGTGGGTCTAGGCTAGGTGGCGCCACTTTGATTTGGTCTAAGAAGCTTTAGGCTAGGATTTCTAATAAAAAAAGAGATCCTAATTTGATTAGGACTCCCTTATGTTGTCTATTTAAAGGACTCTAGCCCTATCTCTCAAATCAATCTCATAATTTCCTTCCTTGCCACCACCCTCACTATGCCCAACGCCCCCTCTCCTCTCTCTCTAGCCCACGCCCTCTCTCTCTAGGCATCCTCTCTCTTGGATCTTGGAGAGAGGTGGGCGGCAACATCTTGTTGGTGTCAAGAGTTGGCACCACAAAGTTGTTGGAGTTCTTCTTCCTCTCAAGTTTGTTGGAAGGTTGTTCCAACTACTTCTTGATTAGTTCTTGATTAGTTGAGAGATCAAGAAAGGTTCTTGATTTCTTCAAGAATCAAGAAAGAAATATCAAATAAAGGTTGGTTCATTCAAGAATTAAGAAAAATAGTTCAAGGATTGATCCCTATCCAGGCTTGATTCAAGCCTATTCAGGCTTTGAGTTCAAGTGAGTTGTTTCAAGAAGAATCAATCCAGATCGATCCTATGGATATCCGTAGAGACAGGACACTTATGCTGCTGATTCAAAACCTGCTCAACCCCAGATCCAGGGATTGAACTAGATTCAACCCCAGTTACAGGTTTGAGGCAAAAAAAAAGTGATTCAGGTATGCAACTTGATCACAGGCTTTTATTTCTTTATACTAAAATCAATTTATGTTAATTTCAGCATATGAACTAGATCCGTAGGTACTTTCATATGATGAATGCATGCTTATTAGATTAAATTATTTTAATCTGATTTTTCACTGTATTTTGGATTTAAAAAATTATTTTGAAATCCACATGCACTAGCACCCGTAGAAATCCAACAGGCTCGGCTCTTAGATTGACCCTAAACCATATGCCCCTCTCCTTTTTCATAATATGCCTTGGGTTCTTGAAAAGTTAGCTTACACCGAATACATACTTAATGTCCAAGGTTTCTTTCATCTCATGTTTGCTTTAAGTCTTTTAAATAGGTCTTCTCGCACTCCTACCTTGGCTGAAATGAAGATTTCACTTTCTATCAATACAATATAAAGCACTCATCCAAACAATGTATATGAAATACTTTGAAGACTAATTGCACTCACTTTGCCTTCCATAAAATTCTTAAAAATAAAATCTTTAATCTAGTGGAGCTAGGGCTCAATAGGAACTAAATGGGCCCAAACCATGCTAGGCCTTGAATCTGTCTTCTATGCAAGTCCTAGTTAACAAAAATAGGCCCAAGTCCAAGCTGATCCAAACTTGGGCCAGTACGTAGCCACTTGATATTAAGCAATAGCCCAACTCAAATCCGACCAAGCTTGTTTGATGCTCAGTGTTAATTTGCATCAATGATGGTGCATCCCCTAGGTCAAGACAGTCCAAATTTGATGGAACAAAGCCACCAAGAAATTAATATGGATAAGTACAAAGACTATGTCGGATGCAACATAGCAATCACAATATTCTCATAAAATACATAATCAACAACCTTTCATGCTTAGCATGTTAGCCTATTCTAAGTAGCCATGTAGGACCATGTCCAAGGCATACATGTTCAAACTAACCGCACTAGGTAGGATCAACTTAAATAAATGTAACATATTGCTTGCTAGGGTAATCAACTACGCATGAACTTGCCTATGTATTAGTAATTCGATGTAGCTGCTAAGAATGAAGACTATTTGTACATTAATGAAGACTATTTGTATATTTTTATGCCTCTTCCACTAAGTATAACATGGCATCAAAATAGAGTGTGCTAGCAATTCTTCTAGTTCATCACTCACCTCTTTGCAGCTTCAAGTAGACCTACAATTACAATTAACAGTTTTCCATTACATGTCCAACTAGGATGGTGCTTTATCAAACTGCTTATGCAATTAGGCATATGTGTGCTTATATTTTTGTTCTCTATCCTCCAAGGTATGCTATACTATAACAAACCAAGTGGTACAAGGCATACCATATCATATTGGTTTGGTACCAATACATGGTTTGGGGGGAGGGGCATACCAATACTCGATACGCCGAACCGGCCCTTATACCAGGCATACCGACGCAAAGATAGGATATGGGCCCAGTACCAAGACGACGTACCTTGCTATCCTCCAATTTTGCCTTTTCATCCTCTAACAAGTACAATGCTTGCCCAAATTTTCTTGCTTTTCCTTTTACCTCGTCTTTTTTTCTTTGGATGGAATTTCTTTTACCTCTTCTAACATGACCTTCAGCAGGCATCCACTGATTATTTGCACTAGCCTCATGCAGACCTTGCCAAAAAGCAACATCACACTTCTATTACTGCAACAATACCCTCCAAACACAGAGCTAAACACTCCACACTACCTCACTTGAACCTCCACAGGTGTTTTGCTCAAATATAGTTAAATTAAGATGCTAATATGAAAGAAAATCTGCATGTTGCATCCAAAGAAAATGAGAAATGTTAAAATCAAGCAATACCCAAAAGTTTTAAACCAAAAGCTTCCATTTCTTCATTCATTTTCATCAATACAAAGAATTATTCACAAACAATACATTATTTTAAGTTCATACCCATAATAGGATGACCTATATGCATGACTAACAACTTGATAATACATTATGCAAAATAATACTTAATTGTGCTCAAACATAGAAGTCTATAAAAACACTTCTCTAGGGCCAATTTGTGAATTCATGCCAATAGTGGGATGACCTACAAGCATGATTGACAACTTCAAAATAAGTTATGTGAAACAGTGTTACTTAACACCACTAGTCATAGGAGTCTCTAAAAAACTCCTTTGGGGCTAGTTTGAACCTCAAAGGGTTTTGAAATTTATATGTAAGGTATATTGTTTGCTGCTGCTATGAAAATTTTTCTTGGGAGATTGGCTTCAGCTTTTTATAATGAGTAGGGAAAAACTGAGTACTAGTCAATGAAAAGATATTTTAATCATTTTAGTATTATATAAAATATAATGAAATTCAAAGGGGATTGAAAGTTTGTGTTTATGTCTACTGTGAAATTTAAAGGGGATCAAAAGATTTCCCTCAATATTCTTTCTTCTTTTGGCATTAGTTCTAGTCGCGGCCTTGCAAACTGAAGCAAATGTTGCTCAGTTGTTTAAGGGAGGACAAAAGTTATATGTAAGAAATGTACCAAATCAATACTTTTTTAATGAATGGATCCAACCTTCAAATATGTAGTCCAAAGGGGCCACATCGAAAATGATTCTATTAATCAAGGAAAAGAAATATTTTTCTAAACATAGCAAAGATTATTTGGCTCTTCTATGTTTCTCTCTCTCTGACTCTTTTCCTTCTTGCTCCTTTCTTCTTCAAAATAACTCTTTCATCCACCAGTCACAATCCTGCAATAGATTAGTTCAAGGATCTGACTCCAAATACAGCATACAATAATCAATAGCTATTCGACCAAGGTTTAAAGTATATTCCCCTATCATAAATAAATGTTGCATGATTACCAACGTGATAGACACCAGCTGTATTTGTAGGAATAAACTGATCACTTTTTACCATTATAGATCCATATGTTAGTATGCTGCAATACATAACAAGATGGATAAATGCATATCAATGCAGATGAATACAATACAGCCTCATATCAAAGCAGATTGAATGGACTACATTTTATGAAAATCAAATAAGCATTTCAATGAATTTATAACGTGCCTAACCATCATCAGAGCTATGGAAAATAGTTCACATAAGAAAATAATTTTCTCAAGCTATCTTTTTTGAATCTTTACCATATACTTTCGCAAGGTTTTGGGTTTGATGCATGTCTATCCACAAAATGTATATGGCATGATCTGCATCAAATTTAATTTAAAGCCTAGTAGCCAATGCCTACTTAATCTGCATCAAAGCTAATTTAAACTTTACCTTATCACCCCAAAAGGACACATAATCGTATGTCTTGAGATTTTCCAATCATGTGTCAATTTAACATCAAGACCAGCCACAAGCAACTTGACATTCCCCAATTAATTCCTATGTCACCAATAAAATCTATTGCTGGTCAAAGCGAACACACCCAAGCCCCATAAAATCTTTTACAACTATCCCATTTATCCCCCTTTATCCAGGAATATCCAACGGTGAGTACAATTGTACCATTTATGCAGCAGTGCTTCCGAGAAAATTTAAAGAATTAATATGAAACATGTGTTACATGAAATTGTCCTACTTGATGCCATCCTGGCACGATTGTCAAAATATTCATCCATTCAATTGCTTACAGATAAGCTGAACCAAAAAGCCTGAGTTGCAACAGACTTAATTTAATTCAACAGTCCTAGAACCCTACAAATGAGTAGCAGTGAACTGCCAAAAACTTAAGCTTTCTGTTCGGAATAAAATCAAACATATCATGTACAGTATAAGCTTAGAAAACCAAAAGGAAAGATTCCTTAAAAAGTCAACAAACGTATCAACGACTTCACCAAATCTCCCAATGGCACACCATCTCAAAGCAGCAGAGTTTGTAGAGAAGGAAAAAAGAAAACGAAAAAGAAATTTTGGGAGGAAGAGAGAACACCAAACCTGCTGTTGATGACATCTATCTCATGAAGGGTGACGCAGTGCACGACCTCCTTCCTCTTCTGCAGCTCCCCCTCAGGACACCTCACGAATTTCGTATTGGGTCCCACCGCGTCGTAGTCCCTGGACCGTCCGATGGATCGCCCCAGCTTCGTGACCTTCCCGGAAACCTTATCCAAGGCTATCACATCCCCGCTTTGCACCTTCTCCTTCGTCAACGCCTCGATCATCTTGTTGCCCAAATCGTACACCGTCTCCATGTCGGTGGTCTTGAGCGTCAGCTTCCCGGTCTTGAAGGCAGACGATGATTGGCCGGAGGAGCCGCTTGCGCTGCCTCCGGCGGTGGCGGCGGGGCGGTCGATGGTGATCTCGACGACCTCGCCCTCGATAATCTCGGCCTCCTCCTTGATGCGGACACCGATGGCGCGGCGGAAGGCCTGAGTCAGGGCCTCGGTCTTGGACATCTCGAGAGAGAAGAGCTCGGAGCCGGAGACGGTGGCAAAGGGGGTCTCCTGGCCAAGGGACTTAGCGAGGCCCATGGCAATGGCGGTCTTGCCGGTGCCGGGCTGGCCGGCGAGGAGGATGGCGCGGCCGGCGATCTTGCCCTCGCGGATGAGCTGGAGGATGAGGCCAGCAGCCTTGCGGGCGGACTGCTGGCCGACCATGCCCTCGGAGACGGCGCGGGCCTCGAGAGAGGAGTCGAGGCCCAGGCCGCGGATGTGGGAGTGGGCGCCGATGCGCTCGATCCGGGTGAGGTCCCGGCTCTCCGATAGCTTCTTAAGCTCCGCCATGGTACCGAACGGGAGAAGAAAGAGCCTCCGAAGGCGAAGAGCAAAGGAGAGGAACAAATCGTGACACGGGAAGAGGGTTTTAGAAGGGGCTTGGGCGGCAACAGACCCATGGCGTACAATAATTCATTAATACGAGCTAGCACGTGTTATGCGCGTGCCTTAACAACAGTGTGGAGTGAAAACAAAAAAGAAAATGAAACAACGACAACAACCACATATTATTGTTAGAATAATATATATTATTATATAATAACAAATATAATAAGATATATTATTATTATAATATATATGATTTCCGTTGTTGTTATCATCCAATGTTGGGTTGAGGCAAAGTTGGGCTAGTTGTAAGGTGGAACCTGTGGGTCGAGATGCACTGTCCAAATTATTACTCCAATATTGGGCGGACATCATGTATTAATAACATGGTCGTCATGTGCACAGCTGACGACGTAGATTGTAAAATAAAAATGCATATCATTGGCTTGCAAATTAAACTGGCACTAGCTTATAATCCATACGTTGTCTGGTATATAATTTTTTAAAAATAATATTTAATTTTATTTATCTATTTTATTATATCTATTCTATATATATTTTAAAAATAATTAAAAAAATTAAAAAAAACTATATTTTGTATATAGCGTGCATTATAAATCATCGAATAAATCTTGGGAAGATCCAACGATACTGATTTCACGAAGCTCCTTCTTAAATACATCATTTCTTTTCATTTTTATCTTTAACCATTTTTAAACTCTTCCATCTCTCCTTTCTCTTCTTCTTCGCTTCTCTCCTCGCACACCTCTAACTTTTTTAATGACAGCATTGACAATGTTATTGATTGGCCATCATTGCCACCAATAGCAATAGCATCTTGAAGTTTAGGATGGAAAGATAATATACCAATGTATGAGATTTGATCGCAAAAATAATTTTGAAGTAATAGACGGCGGTCCCGTGAGATCCCAATAAGAAATTGATATAACTTTTTTTGAAGAAAAAAAAAAATCCAACTAACAACTAGCTGAGTCAACTTAAACAGGCTAAGCTCACTTCTATTCATCCCCTACTAAATAGGTGGGCACTATCATTTTGACTTGAAAAAGGCAAGCTAAATTAAAAGGGAGAAATTTGGTTCACCTAAAATGCCCCCACATGGTCTTTTCCATAACTACAAGCCACCCCAATCATCAACTTGGTCCTTTCCAAAATACACCAACAAAAGAGGAAGAGAGACTGAGCACCGCAACTAAGGATGGCGATGTAGATCACGATGACAATGACCCGCCATTTTTGAGCTCCCAAGCTCTCAAAGCTCTAAGAGAGTTCCTGAGCAAGTAGTAGGGCTCGACGAGGGAGGAAGAGGAAGCAATGAGGGCTTAGAGGAGGTGCGGTTGCTCGTAGAGGACTGGCAACTGAGTCAGTTCTGGTATGACCAAGAGACAGTGGTGATCGTTGCCAAGGAGATAAAAGGCCTCTGCACTTCCACCTCTTCTACCGTCGCCTGCATCATATGTCCCACCATCCATCGATGACCCCCCATCGGAAGCGAAATACCTTCCCCTCCTATCTTGACATCTCCGAACTGCCTATGAAGATTTACCTCCTAAATCATTGCTAACACCTACCCCGCCTCCGTCATGGAGCGCGCCCTTGACGACGCCGATGTTCGCATCTTGGCAATTGATGTCAAGGAGGTCCTCGAGCTCTCCTACTCCCTCCCCCCCCCCCACCATCACGTTCTTCCGATGGGCTAACTCTTGCCACCTCACCCACCAACACAGTGTCTATTCCTGATGCACATGTCAAACGGGCCGCCCCTTCCCCCAACCTCTTGAGTGCCCGCATGTATTCCAGCACCTTCCCGGGGCCCTTGTTTGTATTATTTTTTTTCAACACTTGGCGGACGGAGGCATTCACATTTTACATATATGGCAGATGGAGGCTCTGCCAATCCAAATGCCTTCATTTTAACATATATATATATATATATATATATATATATATATATATATATATATATATATATATATATATATATATATATTAGATTTGCCATGCATGCCAAACAAATGCCAGCATAATGGTTAGAGTCTTTTTTGTAAAGTTATTTTTGTAAACATAATGAAAATATGAGTTAAAAGGAGGAGGATGGTATACCCAAGGGTTTTGATTAATAGTAAGGTATTAATTATGGGATGACTAATCTTCACATCTAAGACATGTCTAGTTCATAAATTAGGATCAAAATAGATTAGAAGGGAAATCAAAATGGCTATACTCCCTATGTTTAATTCTACCGCCAAAATCAGAATAGGAATAAAATTTGAATTCTGGAAGAGAGTTAGGATTAGATTTTAAAGAATTGAGACATTTGCATTTTCCCATAAAAGTAGAATAGAGATGGAACTCCACCCAACCAAATAATTGAAATGAAAATCACTCGTTCTCATTCCCATTCCAAAGCCCAAGTCCATCCAACCAAGCATGCCCCATAGATGGTGGATGTTAAGATCCTCTAATACCTTACAATTATTTTTAAAGGAGTGTTAGTAATACACCAGTAATTAAATTAATAAAGATGAATAAAAATTGAAATTGCATGTTTCCTTAAATTGCATATATCCTATCACAATTTGGGGACCAGTATGCATTTGATTTTTTTAGTTTAAATCGGACTGAAGTTCTAAAAAATTGAATCTTCAAATTTGTATTTTATAAAACCAAAATGGAATAGAAGTAGCCTAAAATCAAATAAACTAATCCAAAATAATTTCAGTTCAGTTTAGTTCGGTAATTTGGTTTTGGACTTCTCCGTGCTGGACTTTTGGTTTTAGTTTGGACTTGTTAAGTTATTTAATAATTTTATTATTTAGGCTACAAAATTATACTTGGGCAATATTGTTATTCAAATTCAAATCAACAATAAACTATTCAAAAAAAAAGAAAGTTCAATTCAAAAAAATTACCTCAAGCTTTTTATAATCTATCAATATAATATTTATCATAAGTCAGTAATCAAATCAAACCAATCAACAGACATGATCTTGATTCTTGAGTACACAACCATAAAAAATACATAGCCAAACCTGTTGAAAATCAAACTAACTAACCAAATAAGTCATACAACTATTGCAGCATTGCCACTATCCACTGTCTCCCTCACAAACACATACATCACAATCCATAAAATCTGTCAATGGTCCATAATGATTATAAAAGTCAAAAACAACTAATCATGAAACAAACTTTCAATCTTTCAAATACAAACCCGTAAAAATGTGACATGTCCTATATATAATCCATAATTATAATGTAGATATAGTACTACTACTAAAATAAAATAAAAAAATAAAGCTCTAAGCCTCTAATGTCAAACTAGTAGATATTTAGTCAGCATCAACTCCAAGCCAACATTTGATGTGATTAAACCTCAGTAACTGATACAAAAGATTTCATTGATAGATTATCAAATTCTATGAATAAAAGAAACAAAATAATTTATCAACTCCAAATAAAATAATTCTAATTTGAAGTTATTAAAAAAAATATAAAAAATAGAAGATGGAAACTAAAATATTTTGTTCAAATTTGTCAAGGTCCTTCAAATCTTCTTCCATAGTAAGCTGAGATGAAGATCAAAGTCAATCTTGTGCGCATGAGTGCTTGCACAATCTTAAGAGTTAGAGCGCTCCTAAATGCATCAAGTACTCTACCATCTATGCTAAAAATAGCCTCTGAGGTTACTATTGAGATGGAGACTGCTAATACATCTCGAGCCATTAGTGAGAGAATAGAAAATCTAGAACAATTAACTTTTCACCAAGCAAAGATATTAAAGTCCATCCTTTGCGGCTCAATGTCTTTGCCTAAATACTTATCTAACTTATTTTTACTATCCATATGTCTAAAGAGATGTTATTGATATCGATCCACATCATATTTCCAGTTTGGCCATTCTCAAAAGTTATGATACTCACTGAAGAGGTAGATGAAGTTTCACTACCTACTTTTTTCAAAGCAGATCTAAATAATGGGAGAGCAATTTTCTTACTATATTTTTTAAATAACTCAAATGCTGCCTCCTTTACTTTTTTTTAACATATCCTGTCCCTTTTCAACCCCATACATATCAACAAGTGCAAAGTTTGCATATGCCATCTTTTGCCAAGAATCAAAGATAGATGCAATATAAATAAGCTTATTCATTATGTCAATATCCTTCCCATAAGTTTTCGTTCTTGTAGCCATCGATCTAAGCTTCAAATTCTGACTTTCATTCCATTACTTTAGCAAGCAATTCATTCCACTAATCTCACTAACAAATATATTAGCAGTGACATATTTAGAACCAGAGATCTGTAATGTTAAATTATAAAAGTATTTTAAAAAAGCTACCATCCTCTTTGAATTAGCCCAATCACTAGCTATAGGCATTCCTTCTGTTAGAATGTGCAGTGGTTTCGTATGTGTAGTTTTAAATTTTTTCATAAATCAATTTTATGTAGAAAAATTAAATAAATTAAAACTCTTTTCAATTCAAATCACATACTAGATCTCATATGCAAACCATCCAAGGATCTTCATACAAACACATCACCATGATCTGAAATATGGGTTGGAAATTATGTCCTAAAGCCAATCGTCAGTCTATTGATAGTTGAGCTAATTATTATAATTATATATGAATTATTAAAATAATAAATATTATTTGATTTTTTCATCACTCTATATACATCTTATTTGAACTCCTGTATTATGATGAAGTTCTTAGGACTATTTGAATCGATATAGGAGGATATATTGTTTAGTCCTTAAATTCTAATTCACAGTCAAATGATATACTACTATTAGAATGATAGCTATATCAAGTATAGGTTATTGTGTGCGACGTGTATTGGTTATCTTCTTAATCAAAGAGTGTGGAGACACTGACATGGCATGCAAGTGAGATGTAGGAGTACATCTCACAGAACATGACCAACTGCTGAGCATTCTGCTGTCAAGAGTAGCTCACGAAGGATATAGGTATAAGTGTCCCTCCGATTTGAGATCACCATGGTGACTTGTAAGCAACTCAATATACTTTGATGTCAGACTATCTGAATTTCTAATTCAATGATGAAAAATTTCTGCATACAGTCAAGTACTTGCGAAGTCGATGTGTGAGTCAAGATGGATTGATTCCTCCAAATAAGTAGGAGTTAATGTATCAGTGTGTTTCAATTCAGTAAAACCTTAGCTGGGATAATCTATGTGATGGATTAGAAAAGTTAAAATATAATGTAGATGATCTTTTCAGGATTGACAGTTAAACTTTAGGTCACTTTGAGCATTTGGATCAAAGAGATGAATTATACGATAACTATATACTGATAGATTCTTAAATATTGCTTTGCAATTTTTCGACCTATCTGGACGTCGGGCACCATTGCTAGATGGTCACTTCAATTGGTATACGAAGATTATTTCTATGCTATCGGCTTAAGTTCGAACTTATGGGATCACACTCAAAAGAAGTCTCTGACTGATCATATGACTGATCGTTGATTGAGAATCGTTCTAGGATATAATTGTCAATTCGATTGATGATTAATCTTGTGTAAAAGTTATAATAAATTAATTCACTAATTATTGATGAATTATAAAAAAATTAATTAATGATTAGATTACTAATTAGCTTAATTTAATTGAGTATTAAGATTTGGATCAAATCTAATTGAATTAGATTCAATTTAGTTTGACTCGATTAGGTTATAAGATGATCTAATCACTAACAATGTTTGATTCCTGATTTGATCGATATTTGAACTTGATTAATTTTTGATTTGATTAAAATTTAATCAAGACTATTTGTTATCTAATTAGATTAAATTCAATGATCTAGTTGGGTCTAACCTAATTTAGTTTGGTTAAGAACCTAATTGGATAAAATTCAAATTCGAATTAATTTAAATCAAGCCCATGCACCACCTCATCACTGCGCCCTTCTTTTCTCCATGCAAGAAATATTCTTACGTGAAATTTTTTCCACACCCAGAAGTCAATGTTGCCCACTTTCTGATCTCCTTTGGATTAGAATTTGATTAGTTTAAAATCTAAATTCAAATGGTTTGAATTTGGATTCAAACTTGGAGTCAAAATCAAGTTGGACTCTTTCCTAAATGCCGACCACCTTTCTCCATGCACGAAATTGGTTCTTATGTGAATTTTTCCCATGCCGAGAAGTGCTTTGTCACCCCATCTCTAGTTCCATTTAGATGAAGATAAATTTGGTTAATTATTCGAATTCAAAGGGTTTGAATTTGACTTGAACATAAACTAAAACTTATCCTTATCCTTACCTTGGCACCACCACCTTTGGAAGGCTGAATTTTGTGTGACATTTTGAGAAGAAAATGGCATGAGAAATGTCTCATACCTTAGCTCTTCTGATGCCCTACTTGGATAAGAACAAAGTGGTTTTGGTTTGAATTCAAAATAGTTTGAATTCGAATTAATTTAAACCACTTATCCTTATCCAATCTCTTCTCCACGCCCATCTTAAATTCCTCTCATTTTTGTGCGACAAAGAAGTTGGTTTTTATCATGGAAAAATCCTTCTAAGAAAGAGGGGCATGAAATAGAGAGGGGGCGAGCTTCTGTGCGTGAGAAGTAGAGGAAGAGTCCTTCCTCTTTGGGCATGAGATCTAGGATGGGTTCTAGGGTTTTGACTCTAGATTTTATGTGAGAGAAAATACAAGAGTGCCTTGTTCCAATCTCCCATACCACTACCTCTTTGTAAAGCTCCATCTTCTGATCTAAAAGAATTTGGGTGATCTAAAGAAAGGAGCTTGAATCAGCCATTTAGAACCTTTAGCGCGAGCTAGCACTCCCGGGAAGAACGATCCGATCAGAGCTTTAAGTAGATGACCTGTAGAGATCGGACGAGCTGTGTAGCTGCTCAGTATCAGGAAGGATCTCATATCATACTTATCAGTAGTGGTGATCATCGACCTGTGTAAAGGTAATGAGTTCTGAATTCATCCGATTAGATCTAACAGTTAGATATGATCTAGGACATCGATATGATCGATGCAGTTTTTCTTTATGTCAGATTTTCATATGCAAAAATTTTATGTCATAGATCCTTAAAAGAGAGTTTAGATCTGATCTAAAGCATGTGTAGGAGATTAAAATGTTTAATCTACTATTTTCTATTATAAAAAATTTTAAAAAATGCATGTTTTAAATTGCTGATTTTTTTTCAAATGGTATCAGAGCATCATTACTTTTAACATGAATATTTTACATATAATATAATTTTAAACTAATTTTAATTATTTAGATTAGATTTAAATAATTAATTCAGAATCTGAATAGTGTAGTAATCAAATTGGATAGATCTCCATAGCCATCCGGTCATAGGAGAAAGTAGGGTTTTATGGCCCTCTTCTCCCATTCGATGAGATTCTCCTATGGCGTGTAGGAGTGCTGTACGATTTTTTTCATAAAGATGAACAATAAATAGAGATAAATTTTTTTTTATTTTAGATTTAATATATTATATTTTAGAACTAAAATTAAAGTTTATTTGATTGCATGACAGTTTATAAAAATATTTTATAAAATTTGAAACTATTTTCAAACACCAAACCCCAACCTATGTTAGCCCAAAACTTAATTGAAAATTAAATGATCTAGATTTGAGAATCAAAGATCTAAAGTATAAATTTCATAATTCATGGGTTTATGGGTTAGCTCGAGCCAAATCCATTTAACTAGGTTAGACATAGAGTTAAAAATTATTGATAATAGACTATGTTAGTAATTGATCAAATCTAATTAATAGTTAATTCTGATTGAGTCAATTCTTCTCTTGATCAATTCTTAATTGTTGTAGTTGGTCAGAGTCCATGTCTTTGATGAGACTAAGATGGACCTTGATCATATCTCTGTGGTCGAATTCAAGTTTATAAGTTGATCGAATTAAAATTGACTAACCAGTTGGTGTCTAAAGTAAGTATGACAGTCTTAATCGGTGGTCATTAATTGAGAACTACTCACATAGATTGAGTCTATTTAGAGTTAATGGCATATCCTTCTCATTGATCTCACTTATCTGGCCAACGTGGTGAATCACATTTTGATCAGATTACTTAATGATTGGGGTTGACCCACTAACTAGAAAATCAGTATGACTGATTTAGGTGCCCCTAGTTCAACTTATCTAAAATCTTCTTCATGACTTGATGAAGTCAGTGGGAGGATTTATGACTAGTTGGCTGGACCAGCTTATGCCTAGTCTTCTTTAATCTAACTTGGTGAAGTCAATGAAAGAATTAAGATTAACTGGTCAAGTCTTTTCTCATCTTTCATTTCATCTAATTAAATCTTCTAAAATTGTAAGATTCTTAAAAATAAAAAAGTTATGGTGATAACTAGATCATAGCCTCTTATTAAGTTGGATGATAATGGGTCCAACAATTTGGATGATCATTGGAGGTGCCACATGCCTGGTGCTCATCTGACTGTCGGAATTATCATTCATAATATGTTGATTTAGTTGTATCTTTCTAATGATGGTTTGGTTGGCTGAGCCGCACTCGGATCTGATCATTCGTTTGTCAAATGTACTAAATTCGATATGTTAATGGTTGGACCTAATCAGAACTTTTAGTGGAGGTGCCACATGCCTGTTGAAAAGGTGTCTGGGGTAAAATTAATTGTTAGAAATTGTTTGATGAAATAATTGGTTAAGAACCTACCTATGGGTGCACAGGGGTTGGTCGAGCCACACTCGGGCCCATGTGTAGCCTGTGAGGATTCTGATACCTGCTAAAGAATTAGTATAATTTCTTGAATTAGATGTGGAGGCTACCAATTTGAATAAAATAGTGAGAGAACTTTTAGACTAAAGTCTATATTTTTAGACTTAACAAATTCATATACTAACTAGGTTTTGACTTTTTTTTTACAATTATGACCATTATCTTGTTGCTCTGTTCACTATTGGACAGTGATAAATTAATGGAATCCAATTTCGATAGTTAGTATTAAAAATTGAAAATAATCTTGGAGCACGAATGGATCTTGTATATGCTGACAGATCTGACACCCAAGGAGTCAGCTCCAAACATTCGTAGTACCATCTGAGATACTTATCAGAAGTAGCTCAAAAATTGAACTACAGTTCGTTATATTATACTGGTGGTAATGAATGATGAGTTCAATCGTAGATTCAAGTATGCTCAGTCATAGAATATGTTGCAAATGTTGAACGAGTCCTTTGGTATGCCCGACGATGTTGAGAGGCACAAGATAAGTTGTGCTGTCTTCAGTGCTCGAATGAGAAAAGGGGCATCAGTCACTGATCATGTACTATACATGATCGAGATAATTGAGTGCCTAAGCAAGCTCGGCTTTCCTTTACATGAGCAATTGTAGAAGGATGCCATTTTGAACTCTCTACTTAAATCCTACCTCTCTTTTTTTACTCATTATCGAATGACAAAGCCTGCAGTCAACTACCACGGTTTGCTGAGGTTGCTGTAGAACTTTAAGTAGGATCACCAGCTCCACAAAGAGTCGATGAATATGGTGGGAGGATCTTCTTCTAGACGTCAACCCTTTAAAAAAAAAGAAGAATAAGAAGAAGGTACAAAGTGCTAGGGCACTTAAGCCCAATCAGATCAAAAAATTCAAGTCCGACTAGAGTCAGATAGAATGCTTCTACTACAAGAAGCAAGAGCACTGAAAGAAGAACTGTCCTCAGTATATTGCCTCTCTAGATCCAAACAGGTCTAGAAAGAAGCATACTATTACTGGACAAGGTAATTATATGATAACACCTTGTAATGTCTTAATTTATGATTCTACAATCAGGGTATTAGATACCAGAAGTCCTTTTAATATTTACAATTCATTGCAGGGTCTATAGATTAGTAGAAGATTTGAAGAAGGTGAAAGATTTCTTAATGTTGTAGATGGAAGACCAGTTTCAGTTCTAGCATTAGGGATTATTAAGCTTGTATTCAAATATAATATAATTATTCTTAGTGAATGTCACTTTTGTCCTTCATTTTTATTGAATATTATTTCTGTAGGCCTTTTGGCTATGTACGGTTATGAGATTTCAATAAAAAAAATATTTTTAATATCATTATAAATGATGTTAATGTGATGAATAGACAGCTGAACAATGAAATTTATATATTGTCATAACCTGTTACTGTAATGTGCACATCCGACAAACATCCTAAAATTGATGATATCATCGACAACTACCTTTGGCACCATAGGTTAGCTCATGTTAACAAGAACAAAATAAACAGATTGACTCAAGAGGAAATCTTCGAAGTCAGTGATTGTGAATCACTTCCAACCTATGAATCCTGTCTTTTTGAAAAAATGATCAAGTTATCTTCTACTAAAAAAAGTGAGCAAGCCAGTAAAGTTCTACATCTGATACATATTGATGTATGTAGACCCATGAACATGAGTGCTAGAAGTGAGTATTATTATTTCATTATATTTATAGACGACCTATTGAGGTATGGGCATATCTATTTAATGACACATAAGTCTGAATCATTTGAAATGTTCAAGCGATTTTGTAATGAAATATAGAAACAAACTGGGAAGAGTATTAAAATTCTTTGATCTGACTGAGGAGGTCAAACCTCTCCAGTGAGTTTCTGACATACTTAGAAGAGAATGAGATTCTCTCGCAGTAGATCCCTTCTGGAACACCACAGCATAATGGTGTGTCAGAAAGAAGAAATCGAATCCTGTTAGACATGGTTCGATTCATGATGGGCTTTGCCAATCTATCGATCTCTTTTTAGGCATATGTACTTAAGTCGGCTTATTATATTCTAAATAAAGTTTGGAATAAGTCCGTAAGTAAAACACCACATGAGATATGGACATGGTGTAACCCAGTATTCTCTTACTTTAGGATTTGGGGGTATCCGGCTTATGTCAAATATTTGAAAACCGACAAGCTTGGATCTAGGTCTGATAAATATCATTCATAGGATATCCAAAAGAAACTAAGGGATATTACTTCTACCTTGCTGATGAATAAAAAGTGTTCGTCAGCAATAGGACAGTCTTTTTAGAAAAAAAATTTCTTAAGAAAAGAACTAATGCCTCTAAGATTGAACTTGATGAAGTTCGATTAGTAGAAGAACCGACATAGTCTAGTAAGCCCATAGAGTTATATTTGATTAGATCAAACTCAGAACCTGTTGTAGGGGCATCTTTGAGGAGATCTGATAGAGTACCGCATTAGCTAGATAGATACTATGATTTCTTGATCCGAGATGGTGATCCTATTGAACTCGATAAGAACAATGAGGATCTAATCACCTACATGGATGCAACGCAGAGGTCTGACTCCAATAAGTGGCTAGAAATCATGAAATTTAAAATAGAGTCCATGAAGATCAATGATGTATGGACATTGATTGATCCATCTGAAGCAGTAAAATTCATAGGGTGTAAGTGGATCTTCAAAAGGAAGGAAGATGCAGACAGAAAGGTAGAGACCTATAAAGTCCATCTGGTTGCTAAGGATTACCATCAGTATTATGGTATTGACTATGACGAGACATTTTTTCCTGTGACAATGCTCAAGTCCATTCGAATCATACTTATGATAGCAGCACATATGGACTATAAAATCTGATAAATGGATATAAAAACAGCCTTCCTAAATGGAGAGCTGGAAGAAGAGGTGTATATGATACAACCTGAAGATTTTATATCTACAGATGAGTCTAAGGTGTACAAGCTTCAAAGGTCTATTTATGGACTTAAGCAAGCATCTCAAAATTGAAACATGTATTTTGATAAAGTGATCAAAACGTATGGCTTCATTAAGAATGGAGAAGAATCCTGCATATACAAGTGGGTTAATAATTCTATGATAGTATTTTTTATTTTGTATGTGAATGACATTCTCTTAATCGAGAATAACATCCCTGCATTATAGAGAATAAAAGTTTGGTTATCATCACAGTTCTTCATGAAGAACTTGAGAGAAGCATCCTACATCCTTGAGATAAAGATTTATAGAGATAGATCTAAGAGGTTGCTTAGAATATTCTAGTCCATGTATGTTGATACTATGCTAAAATGGTTTAGCATGAAGAATTTTAAAAAAGACTATCTTCCGATAGATCAAAGAATTTCTCTCTCGAAGAGTGATTATCCGACAACTCTTCAAGAGAGAGAGCGTATGAGTAGAATTTCATATACTTCAACAGTAAAATCTATTATGTACGTTATGATATGTACGAGATCGGACGTGGCATACTCACTAGAGGTAGTGAGCATATACCAATCCAATCTAAGTGAGAACCATTGAAAAATCGTAAAGACCATCCTTAAGTATTTGAGAAATACTAAGGACCAGTGGCTTATTTATGGAGAAATTGACTTATAACTTGTGAGGTTTACAGACTTCAGTTTTTAATTAGATCATGATGACAGCAAGAGTATGTTCGGACATATTTATATTCTGAACGGTGAAGCAGTCTGCTGGAAGAATTTCAAGCAGCACACCATGACCGACTCTACTTACGAGGTAAAATATATCGCGGCATCTGATTCTGTGAAGGAAGCTGTGTTGTTTTGAAAGTTCATCGACGAGCTTGAAGTGGCACCCTCTCTTGATGGCCCTGTCTTGTTGTACTGTAACAGCACTGGCACCATTGCTTAAACGAAGGAATCGAAGTCACATCAGCATACCAAACACGTTCTGTAATTCAACATCGCTACTACTTGATCTGAGAGATCATGGATCGAGGTGACATCAAGCTTCAGAAGATCGACGGAAAGAAAAATCTGACCTACCCATTTACTAAAGCCCTCGATGTCAAGGAGTTCGAAGATTATAAATTAAAGATGGGTATATGATACTGTACCGATTGGCTTTAGTTCAAGTAGAGTTATTGAAAATTGTGTCCCAAAACTAATTATCAGCTTGTTGATGGTTGAGCTAATTATTATAATTATATATAAATTATTAAAATAATAAATATTATTTAATTTTTTTATCACTCTGTGTACATCTTATTTGAACTCCTGTATTGTAATGAAGTCTTTAGGACTATTTGAATCGATATAGGAGGATACATCGTTTAGTCTTTAAACCCTAGTTCATGGCCAAATAATATGCTATTATAGGATGATAGCTATATCAAGTATAGATCATTGTGTGCAAAGTACGTTGGTTGTCCTCTTAACCAAAGAGTGTGCAAGCACTGATATGGTATGCAAGTGAGATGTAGAGGTACATCTCACTGAATGTGATCAACTACTGAGCACTCTGCTATCAAGAGTAGCTCACGAAGGATATGGATATACATGTCCCTCTGACCTGAAATCACCACAATGACTTGCAAGCAACTCACCATGCTTTGGTGTCAGACTATCTAAATTTTTAATTTAATGATCAAAATTTTTTTGACACAGTCAAGTACTTATGAAGTCGGTGTGTGAGTTAAGATGAAATTGATCCTTCCGAATAAGTAGGAGTTAATGCATTAGTATATTTTAATTTAGTAAAACCTCGATCGGGATAATCTATATGATGGATTTAAAAAGTTGAAATATAATATGGATGATCTTTTTAGAGTTAACAATTAATTCCTAAGTTACCTTGAGCATTTGGGTCAAAAGGATGAATTATACGATAACTATATACCAATAGATTCTTGAATGTTGCTTTGCAATCTTTCGACCTATCTAGACGTCGGGCATCATTGCTAGATGGTCACTTTAATTGATATAGAAAGATTGTTTCTATGCTACCGACTTAGGTTTGAACCTATGGGGTCATACTCAAAAAAATTTTTTGATTGATCATGTGGTTGATCGATAATTGAGAATCATTTTAGGGTATAATTATCAATTCAATTGATGATAATCTTGTGTAAAAGTTATAATAAATTAATTTATTAATTATTGATGAATTGTAGGATGATTGATTAGCGATTAGATTACTAATTAGCTTAATTTGACCGAGCATTGAAGTTTAGATCAAATCTAATTGAATTAGATTCAATTTGGTTTGACCCGATTAGGTTATAAGATGACCTAATTGTTAAGGATGTTCGATTCCTGATTTGATCAAGACTTGAGCTCTATTAATTTTTGATTTGATTAAAATTTAATCAAGACTATTTATTATCTAATTAAATTAGGTTTAATGATCTAATTGGGTCTAACCTAATTTAGTTTGGTTAAGAACCTAATTAGATAAAATTCAAGTTCGAATTAATTTGAATCAAGCCCATGCGCCACCTCATCACTGTGCTCTTCTTTTCTCCATGCACGAAATATTCTTACATGAAATTTTTTCTATGCCCAGAAGTGAATGTCGCCCACTTTCTGATCTCCTTTGGATTAGAATTTGGTTGGTTTAAAATCTAAGTTCAAATGGTTTGAATTTGGATTTAAACTTGAAGTCTAAATCAAATTGGACTCTTCCCTAAATGCCGACCACCTTTCTCCATGCATGAAATTGGTTATTGCATGAATTTTTTCCATGCCCAGAAGTGCTTTATAGCCCCTTCTCTAGTTTCATTTGGATAAGGATAAATTTGGTTAATTATTCGAATTCAAAGGGTTTGAATTTGACTTGAAAATAAACTAAAACTTATCCTTATCCTTACCTTGGCACCACCACTTTTGGAAGGTTGAATTTTGTGCGATGTTTTAAGAAGGAAATGATGTGAGAAATATTTCATGCCTTAGCTCTTCTGACACCCCACTTGGATAAGAATAAAATGGTTTTGGTTTAAATTCAAAATGGTTTGAATTCGAATTAATTCGAACCACTTATCCTTATCCAATCTCTTCTCCATGCCCACCTTAAATTCCTCTCATTTTTGTGCAACAAAGAAGTTGGTTTTTACCATGGAAAAATCTTTCTAAGAAGGAGGGGGCATGAAACAGAGAGGGGGTGAGCTTCTGTGCGTGAGAAATAAAGGAAGAGTCCTTTCTCTTTGGGTGTGAGGTCTAGGGTGGGTTCTAAGGTTTCGGCTCTAGGTTTTGTGTGAGAGAAAAATACAAGAGTGTCTTGTTCCAATCTCCCATACCACCACCTCTTCATAAAGCTCCATCTTTTAATCCAAAAGAGTCTGGATGATCTAAAGAAAGAAACTTGAATCAGCCATTCAAAGCTTTCAGTGCGAGCTAGCAATCTCGAGAAGGATGATCCGATCAGGACTTCGAATGGATGATCTGTAGAGGTCAAACGAGCTGTGTGGCTACTCGATATCAGGAAAGACCTCATACCACACCTATCAGCAGTGGTGATCATCGACCTGTGCAAAGATAATGAGTTTGAAACTCATCTGATTAGATCTAATAGTTAGATCTGATCTATGACATCGATGTGATCGATGCAGTATTTCTTTATGTCAGATTTTTGTATACAAAAATTTTGTATCATAGATCCTTAAAAAGTAGTTTAGATCTAATCTAAAGCATGTGTAGAAGATTAAAATATTTAATCTACCATCTTTCATTATGAAAAATTTGAAAAAATACATGCTTTGAACTGTCGGTTTTTCTTTAAATGGTATCAGAGCATCATTGCTTTTGACATGAATATTTTGCATATAATCTGATTTTAATTTAATTTTAATTATTTAGATTAGATCTAAATAATTAATCTAGAATCTGAGTAGTGTAGTAATCAAATTGGATAGATCCTTATAACCATCCGATCATAGGAGAAAGTAGAGTTTTATGGCCCTCTCCTTCCATTCGATGGGATTCTCCTATGGCATGTAAGGGTGCTGCATGATCTTTTCCATGAAGATGAATAATAAAAAAAATAAAAATTTTTTTATTTTAGATCTGATATGTTGTATGTTAGATCTGAAATTAAAGTTTATTTGATTGTATGATAGTTTATAAAAATATTTTATAAAATTTGAAACTAATTTCAAACACCAAACCCCAACCCATGTGAGTCCAAAACTTAATTAAAAATTAAGTGATCTAGATTTGAGAATCAAAGATCTAAGACATAAATTTCATAATTCATAGGTATATTGGTTAGCTCGAATCAAGTCCATTTAACTGGGTTAGACCTGTTGTGATGTAGGTGGTGTGCCCAAGGCTTAGGGGACCAAGGCTAAGGCCAAGGTCCATCATTCATGAGGACTTCATGGAGGCTCTAGGGCTAGTTGGGCCCTAGGTTGAAAGGCTGTGGACCTTTCGGGTTTTTGAGGTCTAGGTTATGTGGGCCTCAAGAGACCAACTCTTTATGAGCCAGGTCTGGGCCCAGGATAGGTGAGATTAGGTCGAGTCATGGATATACATGGGCTTGGATTAACTTAATCTCCCATAGAGTTGGTCAAGGGAGTTTTGGGTTTGGGTCACTTGATCCTGTATTTATATATACATGTACTGTATAGGTTTGATTAAGCCAAAAAAATACAGAACTCTTTCTCTGAAGTCTCTCTCTCTTCTCCCTCTCTCTCCAGCCATTCTCCATGCCCCAGGAGCAAGAAACCCTAGGGTTTCTTGCTGCCAGGTCCCAAAAAGGAAAGAAAAGCAGGGGAGGTGCTAGCCCCTCCCCCTTTGTGCCGCCAACCATTTCCTCTCTCCCTCTCTTGCAACCATCCAAACATCAGGTCCAGGACTTGAAATCTCTTGCTATGAGGTTGGTACAAGTTTCTCTCAGATCTAGAGTTGATCTGAGGTCATTTGAGGTACGGATGAGATCTCCATCAACAGATCTACAGGAAAGGCTGCAGCAGGACAGATCTGCAAGGTCTGGTTCTATCTACCTTCTTTCCTATCTAGAATATCCCGATTTGAGATCTATGAATTGGAAGACTTCGATCCAGACCTGATCTGGTTGAGTACCAGATCTTGGATTTTTTAGAGGTGATCTTAGAGGCGTTCTTCATCTGGAACGAAAGGCTGACGAAGAAGATAGCAACCCGACTGATTTCATCAAGAGCCTTCGATCGAGTCCAGAAGTCTCCAGATTTGTTCGTTGCTGGTTCCACTGCACCCAAGATCTGTGGGAGGAGCCAGGATCATGCTCCAATAGTTGGTATCAGAGCCACGATGGTGAGGAAGTGGTTCCAAGCACGAGAAGTTGAAGATCCCAAGTGCTGAAAATTTTCAGCAAGGTACCATCAAGATATATTCTACACTTCTTGATTTTATATTGCTTGTTTGGCTTGTATCCAGTCATGGGCAGCAATATGAAGGTCGATGTCGAGAAGTTTGATGGCAAAAAAAATTTTTTTATGTGAAAAATCCGGGTGGAGGATCTTCTGGAGCAAGCAGATCTGGATCAGGCTTTGGATGAGAAGCCTGAGAGAATGACAGATAGACAGTGGGCATCGTTGGAGAAGAAAGTATGCTCAGTGATCAGAGGATGTTTGGCGGATGCAGTGTTGTATTCGATGTTGGAAGAAAAGACCCCGAAGGGCCTTTGGTCGAAGTTGCACACCATGTATATGGGGAAGAATATGTGCAACAAGCTAATGCTGAAGAAGAGGTTGTACAGTCTTCGGATGCAGGAGGGATCTGATGTGATTGGCCACATTCAGAGGTTCGACCAGTTGTGCACGGAGTTGATGAATATCGGGGTGAAGTTGGATGAGGAGGATAAGTCCCTGTTGCTTTTGTGTTCGCTGCCAGGATCATATGACTCTTTGGTGACTACACTGCTCTACGGTAAGGAGACTCTGGAATATGAGGACATGGTCTCGGTGCTGAGGTCTAATGAGCAAAGAAAAAAGTTGACCAGAGATCATGCTCTCCAGGAGGGTTTGGCAGTAGGGGAGAGGATAGGTAGAGGCAAAGGCAGAAGCAAGTCCAAGGGGCGGTCCGAGTCCAGGAAGGGAAAGAAAGAGATGAAATACTTCAAGTGCAACGAGTTCGGGCATTTCAAGCGAGAATGTCCACTATGGAAGAGCAAGAAGGGAGAAAGAAGTGGCTTAGAATCAGTGAGTACAGTTGCTGGGCAGCAGGTGGAGGATGATCTACTTGTGGTATCAGATGGTCACAGGCATTACACAGAGGAGTGGACACTAGACTCTGTGTGCTCACATCACTACACACCACACAGATCTTGGTTTGCAACATACACTAAAACAGATGAGGGATCAGTGACTCTAGGCGACAATCATCTTTGCAAGGTGGCTAGGATAGGGACAGTCAGGGTGAGGATGTTTGATGGGATTGTGAGGACATTGACAAATGTAAAGCACATCCTGGAGCTGGAAAAGAATCTGGTGTCACTAGGCTACTTGGAGCGCAGTGGATACAGCTTCAGCAGTAGGGCTAGAAGCGGAGTACTGAACATCTCCAATGGAGCTATGGTGGTGATGAGAGACAAGAGGTTGGACAATAACCTCTATCGCATGGAGAGATCTATGGTGACTGGAGAGTCTGATGCAGTAGCTGCAGCACAGGACCAGCAGGGGGCTTACAGGATGTGGCACTACCGCCTAGGCCACATGGGTGACAAGGGGCTGAGGGAGTTGAGCAGGAGAGGACTCATCTCTGATCTGGAGGATGGTGCTACAGGGGAGATTTGTGAACCTTGCCAAATGGGAAAGCAGAGGAGAGTTCAGTTCAACATCAGTACAACCCGCAGTGCAGCCCCTCTGGAGTTAGTACACACGGATGTGTGGGGACCAGCCCCAGTTTCAGCTAGGAATGGGGCCAGATACTTTATGACCCTGATTGATGATTTCTCAAGGAAACTCTGGATTTACTTCATGAGAGAGAAGTCAGAGGTCTTCACCAAGTTCAGGATCTGGAGAGCTGAGGTGGAGAAGGAGCAGGGGAGGAGCGTGAAGTGTCTGAGGTCAGACAATGACGGTGAGTACACTAGCAGAGAGTTTCAAGACTACTGTGAGGAGTGTGGGATCAGGAGATACTTCTCAGTTAAGGAGACTCCAGAGCAGAATGGGGTGGCCGAGAGGATGAACAGAACACTTCTGGAAAAGGCACGATGCATGAGGCTGCAGGCAGGGCTTCCAAAGGCATTCTGGATTGACACAGTTGACGCAGCCGGTTACTTGGTCAATCGGTCACCTCACACCAGGTTGGATGGCAGGCTTCCAGAGGAGGTGTGGTTTGGGAGGACAATTGGGCTGGGCCATCTACGGGTATTTGGGTGCACGGCTTATGTGCACATTGGAGTTGGTAAGCGGAGCAAGCTAGACACCAGATCATGCAAGACGGTGTTTCTAGGCTATCCGTGAGGAGTTAAGGGATACAGGCTGTGGGATCCCTTAGAAAAGAAGGTCATCATTAGTCGAGATGTGACTTTTGATGAGGAGTCAGTCCTACAGAGGCGAGCAGGCATGGAGGAGCAGCAGGAGCAGGAGGAGGTCCAGCAGGGCGCTGTTGAATAGCTTACCTCTTTGATTTTGTCTCTTGCAGGTACTACGGGAGGATATGACATTCAGGTGGAGAACCTACCTAAGGTGTCTCTACAGGTGGAGAGGACTCGGACGGATGATCGAGGCGGAGAGGTCCAACAAGAGCGAGCTGGATCGAGGACTGATATCGGTGTTGCCCTACACAAGCCCAAGAGGACCATCAGACTACCGGACCGATATGGCTTCGAGGAGATGCTGTCATATGCCCTGGTGACAGTGAATGGAGACCCATATACGTATCAGGAGGCTATTGAGAGCCAGAACAGAGAGCGGTGGGTCCAAGCGATGTCTGAGGAGATGCAGTCTCTCCACCAGAACCAGACGTGGCGATTGGTGCAGTTGCCACAGGGGAAGAGGTCCGTTGGCTGCAAATAGGTCTACAGTCGTAAGGAAGGGCCTTCAGAGCAGGGAGGTATCAGATTCAAGGCAAGGTTAGTGGCCAAGGGATACTCCCAGAAGGAAGGTATCGACTTCAGCGAAGTCTTCTCTCCCGTCATCAGACATACTTCCATCAGAGTGTTGCTGAGCATTGTAGCAGCTCAGGATTTAGAGCTGGAGCAGATGGATGTCAAGACGGCGTTCCTCCATGAGCATTTGGAGGAGAGGATTTACATGGAGCAGCCACCCGATTTCAGGGATCCAGGATCAAAGGGAAAGGTTTGTTTGTTGCAGAAGTCACTGTACGGGCTGAAGCAGTCGTCGAGGTAATGGTACAAGCGGTTCGACTCCTATGTATGCAGCATTGGACTTTTCAGGTGCGAGTTTGATCCCTATGTTTATGTTCAGTCTCTTGAGGATGGTTCTAGGGTGTTCCTACTCTTGTATGTGGATGACATGCTTATAGCATGCAAGAGTAGGAAGGTTGTGCAGGATCTGAAGGCATCCTTATCTCGAGAGTTTGAGATGAAGGATTTGGGCCCTGCAAGGAAGATCTTAGGCATGGAGATTTTCAGAGACCGAACCCGGAGGGTGCTGCATCTATCTCAGGGGGGCTACATACAGAAGGTCTTAGAGAGGTTCAGGATGAAGAAAGCAAAGCCGGCGGAGCTGCCACTTGCCGGTCACTTCAGACTCTCGAAGACCATGGCGCCACAGACTGAGGTGGAGGCTCAGGAGATGGAGACGGTCCCTTATGCTTCAGGAGTTGGGAGCTTGATGTATGCGATGGTCTGTTGTAGCCAGACATTGCTCGTGCAGTGAGTCAGGTTAGCAGATTCATGGCGCAGCCTGGCAGGGAGCACTGGAGAGCTCTGAAGTGGATATTCAGATATCTAGCGGGTTCAGTTGGAGTTGGCATCTGCTACGGACAGCGAGGAGGTGTAGTGAGATACTCTGACATATCCAGGGAGGCTCAGGGGCTAATTGGTGGTTATGTAGATACAGACTTCGGTGGAGATGTGGATACCTGGAGGTCTACGAAAGGCTTCATCTTTAGCCTGTATGGAGGTCCTATTTCTTGGAGATCGATTCTGCAGCCTATCACGGCCCTATCCACTATAGAGGTGGAGTACATCGGGCTGACAGAAGCAGCTAAGGAGGCAATTTGGCTGAAGGATTTGTTGACGGAGATGGGTCTTACTCAGGAGGCCATTAGAGTGCACTGTGACAGCCAGAGTGCACTTCTATTAGCACAGAACTCAGTCTATCATGCAAGGACAAAGCACATCGATATTCGATATCATCAGATCAGGGAGCTTGTAGAGGATGATGAGGTGGAGCTGGTAAAGGTACATACCAAGGAGAACCTAGCTGATGCACTTACGAAGGTACTTCCACGGGACAGCTTTCAGAGATGTGTTGAGCTGATTCGGCTGATGGACAGAGTGGAGCTGGTTGAGGCCTTGGGACACCAAAGTGGAGATTGTTGTGATCTAGGTAGTGTGCCCAAGGCTCAGGGGGCCAAGGCTAAGGCCAAGGTCCATCATTCATGAGGGCTTCATGGAGGCTCTAGGGCTAGTTGGGTCCTAGGTTGAAAGGCTGTGGGCCTTTCGGGTTCTTGAGGTCTAGGTTATGTGGGCCTCAAGGGACCAACTCTTTATGGGCCAGGTCTAGACCCAGGATAGGTGAGATTAGGTCAAGTTATGGGTGTATATGGGCTTGGGTTAACCTAATCTCTCATAGAGTTGGTCAAGGGAGTTTTGGGTTTGGGTCACTTGACCCTGTGTTTATATATACATGTACTGTATAGGTTTGATTAAGCCAAGAAAATACAGAACTCTTTCTTTCAAATCTCTCTCTCTCTTCTCCCTCTCTCTCCAGCCATTCTCCATGCCCCAGGAGCAAGAAACCCTAGGGTTTCTTGCCGCCAGGTCCCAAAAAGGAAAGAAAAGCAGGGGAGGCGCTAGCCCCTCCCCCTTTTGCCACCAACCATTTCCTCTCTCCCTCTCTGACAGCCTCCTAAACATCAGGTCCAGGATTTGAAATCTCTTACTACGAGATTGGTACAAGTTTCTCTCAGATCTGGAGTTGATCTGAGGTCATTTGAGGTGCGGGTGAGATCTCCATCAACAGATCTACAGGAAAGGCTGCAACAGGACAGATCTGCAAGGTCTGGTTCTATCTACCTTCTTTCCTATCTAGAACATCCCGATTCGAGATCTACGAATTGAAAGACCTCGATCCAGGCCTGATCTGGTTGGGTACCAGATCTTGAATTTTTTAGAGTTGATCTTAGAGGCGTTCTTCATCTGGAACGAAAGGCTGACGAAGAAGACAGCAACCAGGCTGATTTCGTTAAGGGCCTTCGATCGAGTCTAGAAGTCTCCAGATTTATTCGTTGCTGGTTCCGCTGTACCCAAGGTCCGTGGGAGGAGCCGGGATCGTGCTCCAACAAGACCTATGGTTAGAAATCATTGATAATGGACTATGTTAGTAATTGATCAAATCTAATTAATAGTTAATTCTAATTGGATCAATTCTTCTCTTGATCAATTCTCAATAGTTGTAGTTGGTCAGAGTCCATATCTTTGATTAGACTAAGATGGACCTTGATCATAGTTCCGTGGTCGAACCTAAGTCTATAAGTTGATCGAATTGAAACTGACTAACCAGTTGGTGTCTAAGATAAGTACGACAGTCTTGATCGATGGTCATTAATTGGGAGCTACTCGTATAGATTGAGTCTATAACGAGTCAATGGCATATCCCTCTCACCGATCTTATTTACCTGACCAACATGGTGAATCATATTTTGATCAGATCACTTAATGATTGGGGTTGATCCATGCTAACTAGAAAATTAGTATGACTAATTTAGGTGCCCCTAGTTCAACTTGTCTAAAGTCCTCTTTATGACTTGGTGAGTTAGTGAAAGAATTTATAACTAGTTGGCTGGACCAGCTTATGCCTAGTCTTCTTTGATCTAACTTGATGAAGTTAGTGAGAGGATTAAAATTAACTAGTCAAATCTTTTTTTATCTTTCATTTCATCTAATTAAATCTTTTAAAATTATAAGGTCCCTAAAAATGAAATAGTTATAGTGATAACTAGATCCTTATCTCCCATTAAGTTAGATGATAATGGGTCCAACAATTTGGATGATCATTAGAGGTGCCACATGCCTGATGCTCATCTGATTGTCGAAATTATCATTCATAATATAGTTGTGTCTTTCTAATGATGGTCTGGTTGGCTGAGCCATACTCGGGCATAGTCACTCATTTGTCAAATGCACTAAATTTGATATAATAATGGTTGGATCTAACCAGAACTTTAGTGGAGATGCCAGATGCCTGCTGAAAAGGTGTCTAAGATAAAATTAATTGCTAGAAATTATTTGATAAAATAATTAGTTAAGAACCTACCTATAGGTGCACAGGGGTTGGCTGAGCCGCACTCGGACCCATGTGTAGCCTGTGAGGATTCTGGTATCCACTAAAGAATTAGTATAATTTCTCGAATTAGAGGTGGAGGCTACTAATTTGAATAAAATAGTAGGAGAACTTTTAGACTAAAGTTCATATCTTTAGACTTAATCAATTCATATACTAACTAGGTTTTGATTTTTCTTTTTGTAGTTATGGCCACTATCTTGTCGCTCCATTCACTATTGGATAGTGATAAATTAATGAGATCCAATTTTGATAGTTGATATCGAAAACTGAAAATAGTCCTGGAGCACGAACTAATCTCATACGTACTAATAGATCCGACATCCGAGAAGCCAGCTCCGAATGCCCATAGTACGATTCGAGATACTTATCAGAAGTGGCTCAACGACTGAACTGTGGTTCATTACATTATGTTAGCAGCAATGAATGATGAGTTCAGCTGTAGATTCGAGAATATTCAGCCTTAAGATATGTTACAAATATTGAATGAGTCCTTTGGCACACTCAATAATATTGAGAGGCACAAGATAAGTTGTGCCATCTTCAATGCTCGAATGAGGGAAGGAGCATCAGTTACTGATCATGTACTGTACATGATCAAGATTATTGAGTGCCTAAGCAAGCTCAGCTTTTTCTTGCATGAGCAGCTAGAGAAGGATGCCATTTTGAACTCTCTACCTAAATCCTACCTCCCTTTTCTTACTCATTATCGAATGACAAAGTCTATAGTCAACTATCACGATTTACTAGGGTTGCTGCAGAACTTTGATAAGGATCACCAGCTCCACAAGGAGTCGGTGAATATGATGGGAGGGTCTTCCTCTAGATGTTGATCCTTTAAGAAAGGGAAGAAGAGTAAGAAGAATAAAAAAAAGGTGCAAAGTGCTGGGGCATCCAAGCCCAATTAGACTAAGAAACTCAAATCCGATCAGAGTCAGGCGGAATGCTTCTACTGCAAAAAGTAAGGGCATTGGAAGAGGAACTGTCCTTAGTATATTGCCTTTCTGGATCCGAACAGATCGAGAAAAAAGCAAGCTATTGTTGGACAAGGTAATTATATGATAATACTTTATAATTTCTCAATTTGTAGTTCTATAATTTGGGTATTAGGTACCAGAAGCCCTTTTAATATTTTCGACCTTGCTTTTCATAGCCTTATTTATCAGGAAAGATCAGATGGCATCTCTTAGCAAGAAGGTTTAGAATCCCTAGCTACAATTCGTTGCAAGATTTGAAGGTCAGTAAAAGATTTGAAGAAGGTGAAAGATTTCTTAATATTATAGATGGAAGACCAGTTTCAGTTCTAGCATTAGAGATTATTAAGCTTGTATTCAAGTCTAATGTAATTGTTCTTAATGAATGTTACTTTTGTCCTTTATTTTTATTGAATATTATTTTTGTAAGCCTTTTGACCATGTACGGTTATGAGATTTCAATAAAAAAAATATTTTAATATCATTATGAATGGTGTTAATGTAATGAATGGACAGTTGAATAATAAAATTTATATATTATCATAACCTGTTAGTGTAATGTACACGTCTGTCAAATGTCCTAGAATTGATGATGTCACCGACATCTACCTTTGGCACTATAGGTTAGCTCATGTTAATAATAATAGATTAAACAAGTTGACTCAAGAAAAAATTTTCGAAGTCAGTGATTGTGAATCATTTTCAACCTGTGAATCCTGTCTTCTTAGAAAAATAACCAAGTCATCTTTTACTAAAAAAGATGAGCAAGCCAGTGAAGTTTTACGTCTGATACATATTGATGTATGTAGACCTATGAACAGAGTGCCAGAGGTAGGTATTATTATTTTATTATATTTACAGATGATCTATTGAGGTATGGACATGTCTATTTAATGACATATAAGTCTGAATCGTTTAAAATATTTAAACGATTTCGTAATGAAGTAAAGAAACAAACTGAGAAAAGTATTAAAACTCTTTGATCTGATCGAGGAGTTGAATACCTCTCTAATGAGTTTCTGATATACTTAGAAGAGAATGGGATTCTCTTGTAGTAGATCCCTTCTGGAATACCACAGCATAATGGTGTGTCGAAAATGAGGAATCGAATCCTGTTGGATATGATTTGGTCCATGATGGGCTTTGCAAGTCCGCTGATCTCCTTTTAGGGATATGCACTGAAGTTGACTTGTTATATTCTAAATAAAATTTTGAGTAAGTCTATAAGTAAAACACCATATGAAATATGGGCAGAACGTAAGTCAGTACTCTCTCACCTTAGAGTTTAGGGGTGTCCAACTTATGTCAAATATTTGAAAACTGACAAGCTTGAATCTAGATCTGATAAATATCTATTCATAGGATATCCAAAAAAAATTAAAGGATATTATTTCTACCTTACTGATGAACAAAAAGTGTTCATCAGTAATAGGACAGTCTTTTTGAAATAAAAAATTTTAAAAAAGAAACTAATGTCTCTAAGATTGAACTTGATGAAGTTCGATCGATAGAAAAACCGACACAATCTAGTAAACCTATAGAGTCGGATTTGATTAGATCAAATTCGAAACCTATTGTAGGGACATCTTTGAGGAGATCCGATAGAGTACCATGTCAGTCGGACAGATACTATGATTTCTTGATCCAGAACGGTGATCCTGTTGAACTCGATGAGAACAACAAGGATTCAATCATCTATATGGATATAATGCAGAGGTCTGACTTCGATAAGTGGCTAGAAGTCATGAAATCTGAAATGAAGTTCATGAAGGTCAATGATATATGGGCATTGGTTAACCCATATGAAGGAGTAAAATCTATAGGGTATAAGTGAATTTTCGAAATGAAGAGAGGTGTAGATAGAACGGTGGAGACCTATAAAGTCCATCTGATTGCCAAGGGTTACCGTCAGTGTTACGTATTGACTATGATGAGATGTTTTTTCCTATGGCAATGCTAAAGTCCATTCACATTATGCTTGCGATAGCAGCACATCTGAACTATAAAATTTGGCAAATGGATGTAAAAATAGCCTTTCTAAATGAATAGTTGGAAGAAGAGGTGTATATGATACAACCTGAAGGTTTCATATTCACAGATGAGTCTAAGGTGTACAAGTTTCAATGGTTCATTTATGGACTTAAGCAGACATCTCGGAGTTAGAACATGCATTTTGATAAAGTGATCAGAACGTATGGCTTCATTGAGAATGGAGAAGAACCCTACATAGACAAGTGGGCTAATAATTTTATGGTAAGATTTGTTATTTTGTATGTCGATGATATTCTTTTAATTGAAAATGACATCCCTGCATTATAGAGAATAAAAATTTGACTGTCATCACAGTTCTCCATGAAAGACTTGGGAGAAGCATCCTACATCCTTGGGATGAAGATCTATAGAGATAGATCTAAGAGGTTGCTTAGATTATCTTAGTTCACGTATATTGATACTGTGCTGAAATGGTTCAGCATGATGAATTTTAAGAAAAGTTATCTTCCGATAGGTCAGAAAATTTCTCTCTCAAAGAGTGACTGTCTGACAACTCTTCAAGAAAGAGAGCATATGAGTAGAATTTCATATGCTTTGATAGTGGGATCTATTGTATATACCATAATATATACAAGATTGGATGTGACATACTCACTAGGGATAGTGAGCAAATATCAGTCTAATCTAGATGAGAAGTACTGGAAGGTCGTAAAGACCATCCTTAAGTATTTGAGAAATACTAAGGATCAATGGCTTATCTATGGAGAAACTGACTTAAAACTTATCAAATTTATAGACTCTATTTTTCAGTCAGATTATGACAGCAGCAAGAGCATGTTGGAAGACATTTATATCCTGAATGGTGGAGCGATTTGCTAGAAGGGTTTCAAGCAGTACACCGTGGTCAACTCTACTTGCGAGGTGGAATATATTACGATCTGATGCTGCGAATGAAACTATGTAGTTATGAAAGTTCATCGATGAGATCGAAGTGGCACCCTCCCTCGATAGTCCTGTCTTGTTATACTATGACAGCACTAGTGTCATTGCTCAAGCGAAGGAACCGAAGTCACATCAGCATACCAAATACATTCTGTGCTGCTACTACTTGATCTGAGAGATCATAGATTGAGGTGACATCGAGCTTTAAAAGATTGACGGAAAGGAGAACCTGACCGACTCATTTACTAAAATCCTCAATGTCAAGGAGTTTGAAGATTATAAATCAAAGATTGGTGTATGATACTATACTGATTGGCTTTAGTTCAAGTGGGAGTTGTTGAAAATTATGTCACAAAGCCAATCATTAGTCTGTTGATGGTTGAGCTAATTATTGTAATTATATATAAATTATTAAAATAATAAATATTATTTAATTTTTTCATCACTCTGTGTACATCTTATTTGAACTCTTGTATTATGATGAAGTCTTTAGGACTATTTGAATCGATATAGGAGGATATCATTTAGTCCTTAAACCCTAGTTCATGACCAAATGATATGCTATTATTAGGACGATAGCTATATCAAGTATAGATTATTGTGTGTGATGTGCGTTAGTTGTCCTCTTAACCAAAGAGTGTGAAGACACTGGCATGGCATGCAAGTGAGATATAGGGGTACATCTCACTGAATTGTGACCAACTGCTGAGCACTCTACTATCAAGAGTAGCTCATGAAGGATATGGGTATAAGTATCCCTCCGATCTGATATCACCACAGTGACTTGCAAGTAACTCACTGTGCTTTGGTGCTGGACTACCTGAATTTTTAATTCAGTGATGAAAAATTTTTAGATATAGTCAAGTACTTACGAAGTCGGTATGTGAGTCAAAATGGAATTGATCCCTCTAAATAAGTAGGAGTTAATACATTAGTGTATTTCAATTCAGTAAATCTCAATCGGAGTAATCTATGTGATGGATTAAGAATGTTGAAATACAATGTGGATGACTTTTTCTGGGTTGATAGTTAAATCCTAGGTTACCTTGAATATTTAGATCAAAGGGATGAATTATACGGTAACGATATGTCAATAGGTTCTTGAATATTGCTTTGCAATCTTTCGACCTATCCGAACGTCGAGCACCATTACTAGATTGTCACTTTGATTGGTATA
This sequence comes from Elaeis guineensis, assembly GCF_000442705.2. Lineage (NCBI taxonomy): Eukaryota > Viridiplantae > Streptophyta > Magnoliopsida > Arecales > Arecaceae > Elaeis > Elaeis guineensis. The sequence continues at coordinate 51,382,866 of NC_026007.2, read as the reverse complement.
GCAAGATTGTTCCCATGCTACTAACTTAGGTTCAAACCTATGGGGTCACACTCAAAAGAAGTCTCTGACTGCTTATGTAGCTGATCGATAATTGAGAATCCTTCTAAGATATAATCATCAATTCGATTGATGATTAATCTTATGCAAAAATTATAATAAATTATTTACTAATTATTGATGAATTGTAGAAGGATTGATTAGCAATTAGATTATTAATTAGCTTAATTTGATTGAGTATTGAGATTTGGATCAAATCTAATTGAATTAGATTCAATTTGGTTTAACTCGATTAGATTATAAGATGACCTAATCGCTAAGGATGTTCGATTCCTGATTTGATCGAAACTTGAGCTCGATTAATTTTTGATTCGATTAATATTTAATCAAAATTATTTATTATCTAATTAGATTAGGTTCAATGATCTAATTGGGTCTAACCTAATTTAGTTTGATTAAGAATCTAATTGGATAAAATTCAAGTTTGAATTAATTTGAACCAACCCCATATGCCACCTCATCAATGTGCCCTTCTTTTCTCCATGCAAGAAATATTCTTTCATGAAATTTTTTTCATACCCAGAAGTGAATGTTGCCCACTTTTTGATCTCCTTTGGATTAGAATTTGGTTGGTTTAAAATTTAAGTTCAAATAGTTTGAATTTGAATTTAAACTTAAAGTCCAAATCAAGTTGGACTCTTCCCTAAAAACCGACCACCTTTCTCCATGCATGAAATTGGTTCTTACATGAATTTTTTCTATGCCCAGAAGGCTGAATTTTGGTTAATCAATCGAATTCAAAGGGTTTGAATTTGATTTGAAAAGAAACTAAAACTTATCCTTATCCTTACCTTGGCACCACCACCTTTGGAAGGCTGAATTTTGTGTGACATTTTGAGAAGGGAATGGTGTGAGAAATGTCTCACACCTTAGCTCTTCTGATGCCCTACTTGGATAAGAACAAAGTGGTTTTGGTTTGAATTCAAAATGATTTGAATTTAAACTAATTTGAACCACTTATCCTTATCCAATCTCTTCTCCATGCCCACCTTAAATTCCTCTCATATTTGTGCAACAAAGAAGTTGGTTTTTATTGTGGAAAAATCCTTCTAAGAAAGAGGGGGAGTGAAACAGAGATGGGGCGGGTTTCTGTGCGTGAGAAACAAAGGAAGAGTCTTTCCTTTTTGGGTGTGAGGTCTAGGATGGATTCTAGGGTTTCAGCTCTAGCTTTTGTGTGAGAGAAAAATACAAGAGTGTCTTGTTCCAATCTCTCACACCACCATCTCTTCGTAAAGCTCCATCTTCTGATACGAAAGAGTCTGGATGATCTAAAAAAATGAGCTTGAATCAGCCATCTAGAGCTTTCGGCGCGAGCTAGCACTTTCGGAAAGGACGATCCGATCAGGACTTCGAGTGGACGACCTGTAGAGGCCGGATGAGCTGTGCAGCTGTTCGACATCAAGAAGGATCTCGTACTATACCTATTAGTAGTGGTGATCATCGACCTATAAAAAGGTAATGAGTTCTGAACTCATCCGATTAGATCTAACAGTTAGATCTGATCTAAGGTATCGATGTGATCGATGCAGTTTTTCTTTATGTCAGATTTTTGTATGCAAAAATTTCATGCCATAGATAGTTTAGATCTAATCTAAAACATATGTAAAAGATTCAAATATTTAATCTATCATCTGTTGCTGTAAAAAATTTTAAAAAATGCATGCTTTGAACTACCATTTTTTTTCAATAAGGAAACAAACAAAAGTCAATAACATAGACTGGAGATCTGATCTCCATACCTGATCAGATCCTACGGATGTCTAGGATTCGCATCTGAGCTGCACAAGTGCCTGACATCTGCTGGTATCCATACAAAGATGTTTGATTGAAGCATCGAGGCCACCGATATGTTAGCATATTGCAGTCCTCACTCCTCAATTTTGGATCTTGCCCCATTGCTATTAGAAATAATTTAACAGAGCCTTACGCAAACCCTTTATGCTAAATCGCAGGGATTTTTTTAGATCACCAAAAAAAATCAAGAATCCTTCTTGATTTTCTTTCTCTCTCTAAAGCTTCTCTCTCAGATTTGATCTAAAGGAGGAACAGGTGCATGGAGATGGAGGAAGGAGTAGAGGGCATGGAGGAAGATGGGCGGCAGGGAAGAGATCACCTATCTCTTTTTCATACGCACTTTTTTTTTCCATCCTTTTATTTTGTCGCACAAAACAAAAATTCCTCATCCAACTCCAATGCCCAAAACCAGATAAGAGTCGATCCAATTCAAATTTAAATTCAAATTGGATCAGTTCCTATCCAAAGGAAAGGGGTGTCGGATGAGATGGCTTCCACCTTGGAAGACATCAGCGCACGCACACCCAGATGAAATCAACGCTCGCCCTTCTCACCTTTTCTTATTTGGTCACACAAAATCACCTCATCCCATGCCACAACCAGATAAAACTAATCTTAACTAATCACTAATCAAGTTTAAAATCAGTTAGGATAAGATTTATCAGGTTAGAGTCTAAACAAACCAAGAAAATGGGCGCTAACATCCACTTATTCTTCACCCACGCCAAGAAAAACTTGCGTGAGTTTTCCATCACCCTTTCTTCTTTTGTTCAGCCAAACTAGAAAGAGAAGCCTAGGTACAAGTGGGCTAGGTGGTTAGGTTCAATTTTGTTCAAACTAGATCCAAATCGAGTTCACATTGAGTCTGCATCGAATCGAATTTGAAAGGCTATCAAATCTGATCTAATCAAGATTAAAATCCAAATCTAATTTGGATAATTAAATCCAATTATTCTTAAATTAAATCAAGCCCAATTAAATTAGATCTAATTTGAATTAATTAAAACTTGATTTATAATTTAATCAGATCTAAATAAATTACAATACTTGCAATTAAGTCTCTCTACTAACAATTAGCAGTTGCTACATCTATAACACTTACAAATTAGCGATTTTTAAAATTCAAACTATCAATCCAATCGATAATTTGAATATGATTCAAGCCATTAATCAGGACATGCTCTATTTGTGTATAACCTCTCAAGTTTCATTCTATCTAATAGTGAGACATACCATGATCTCCATCACATTATCATCAAAACTTCTTTCGATGGGCTAAAACAATTCCAACTCACCCCAACAAGGATTGTTGATCCGAAAATGATCCTAATGAGTTCTTATAATCCGCCAATGATGTCTAGCAGTATATAGTGATAACCCAACAGAATAAAAGAATGAACCCCTAGGTGCAGTTACCGTGTGATACAGTCTCTTTATCGTGAGTCCTGACTAGACGAAGGTCATGAAAAACTCGTCAAATCCCATCATCAATTGTATGCTAGATTGGCTCGACTCAAGTTCATTTGTGAATTTCATGAAAACTCTTTTTCAGTATTCACACTTGCTCTGGCTAGAGATTTTCTAAACTCAGTCTCGCGAATCACATAGGACTACTTTTCTACCAAGATCGATAGATTTCATCTAGGTGCATCCTACTCAAATAGCGCATCCGAACCTACTATAGCTAACATACATAGCAAGGATCCGAATGGCTAGGGACCAAAAAAATATGCAGTCAAATTAAGTAGTCTCGCTACGAATAGCCAGTACACCGCAAGTCAAGGGACCAGTCACACCATTGCAGTATCGAAAAAATCACTGACAAGTGAGTAGACACCCATGTAATTTTGTATTAGTCATGCTCAATACAAATTGTTCTCTAACAACCATCTACACTCTCATCCCAGTATCCTTACATTGCAGACTTGAGACTCATCTGTCCAGAAGGAAAGTGATCTATACATCGATCTTAAATGGATTGATCACTGTCCTTCATGATGATCCTACGATCAAGAGCATTTAGAAATTAACCACTAATAATGTATGTCTTAAATTTTCAACACCTTAAGAATATATAAAATCATCTTTGCTAATTTTTGGGACAAATCATAGACACATGCAATATGATTAGTCATAATTACTGTCTGTCAAGTACAAAAATATATCTTAGAGAAAGATATGCATCAACCAAGATTAGCTTCTGTGGTATACATCTAACAAACTCTCACTTACACTAAAGTCAATCTATCATATACTTAAGCCCCTTCAGGTCAAGATAGGCTTCGATCTTTGATTGGCTAAGTGACTTGGGCCTACCACATCCTGTATGGAGTCTATTCTCTGCATCTTTATATATTTCTACTCGAGGTAATCGTGTATATCCCTGCTCTATGTGCTTAAACTTCTGGTGAGACCTTCGCTCCTTAGCAAGGGCTATGGGCCATTGTCTGTACAATACAGTGTCATGACATCCGATGGTATGACATCGAGTTTCACAATCATCACAAAAACCAGAATGCATCCTACACATCTACAGTATACTTAGCTTTCATTGGTCGATCGCTTGAAATTCTTCCAACATACCGAACCAACATGACTTAAGAATACATTCTGATATAGATATTCTACCATCAGCTTTAGTATATCCTCCCACTCTTAGCTCTAACCATTCTTCAAAGATTAAGAATAAACCCTTAGTGCATCTTAAGTACTTAGAGATATTTTCACAATAATCTAATGCTCCCAGCCTGGATTCGACTGATATCATATCAAGTCGAGTATATAGCATGGCATACACCTATGCCTAAGAGAGTAACGGATCTCTCTTGGAGGTTTCTATGCTGAAGCCTTTCAGCATCTCTTTCATGTACTTTTCTATGAAAATCTAAATATCTTTTGAACTTGCATGTGTTTACAGGAAGATCAGTGGGAGTGTCCATAAATGGGAGGGCTATCTATACATCCATCTCTCAGTGTCGATGTCTTACATTACCTCGTTGTGGATTTTAGGATCATCTTTATGTTCCTAATCTCTCCTAAAAAATATTTTCTTTAAATTCTCTGTAAGAATACCAAGTATCTTTAGAAAGATAAAAAATCCTACTAGATCTATGAGGTGAAGGAGGTACTACATAAACTGGCTCATCATAAATCGGTTCTACAGGTTCTATGGCTTGTTGCTCTTCAGAGACTCTCTCTTCGAGCTTATTCTCTCACTGTTTTTAAGAAAACAGTATGATTGCCTACAATCACATTGTAAACCATTGGGAAGAAAAAGTCATATCTCAAACTATTTAGGCTGTCCATGAAACGAGCTCTTATAGACCCATCTTCTAACTTATTTGTCATGCCATATCTCATATGGTGTGGCAGAAACAGATTTAGAGTGAACCTAATTTAAATTTTAAAAAGTAAAGCATATCCCTAAAGAAACAAAGGTTAAATCAGTGATGTTCATGATGATCCAGACCATATCTCATATAGTACCATTCCTCCTTATAGATATCCCGTTGAGCTAAGGTGTACAAAGAGGATTTCATCACAAAACTATATCATTTTTTTTGAGATAACCAAGAAATTTTTTATTTGATATTACATCCTCGATCTGATCGAAGTATCTTTAGGATTTTTTAGGTTTACTTCTCTACTTCACATCTGAAATCTTTGAACCTTTCAAAGACTTCAGATTTGTATCTCATATGCATACCTATACTATGATTGATCATCGATAAAGATAATGAAATAGAGATAACCTTTCTAATCTGGCTCATCAAATGAATCACACACATCAAATATGTACCAAGACAAGTACCTCAGCGGTCCTATCTCCTTATCCCTCAAAGGACAGGATGGTCATTAATCTTCAAAGAGATGATTCACTGACTAGATATGACTTAACAATCAATGAACTTAAAAACTCATATTACTCCAGTCGGTAAATTATTTCTTCGCCTATATGACCTAGCCTAAGGAACCATCTATATACTTTAGATTTATTTGATTTCTGGATCTCTTAGATCCAATGGCATTCACTATTTACTCAAATAAGTTTACAAATACATCACCATGTAAATGATTGAGAACTAAATTAAAAATGATAATTATATAGGTTAGGTGCCCACAGCCACAATGTAATTTTCGTGCCATTACCAACTCAAAAGAGTTACTTCATCTTCCCTCCACCCTCTTTCTTCCCTTAGACCCTATACTTAAGTGCATAAATGGGCACTAGAGTCTAAAACTCAATTAGGAGAAGAAAAAATCATAAGATAGTTTTAAGCAATTTCGACATACCTTTCAAAAGTGTGTCTTTATTTCTTTAGGCTTTCCAAGTATGTACCTCTGAATGTTTTAAAGTCCCTTAGTTATCTACATATTGATCAATTTAGTTAAGGTACTATAATATTTACTCATACGATAGTTTTATAAACTATTCATATGAATCAAAAAGGGATTACAGGATCAAATCAACTAGCAATTCCTTATGCATGGTCATATCAAGCTTCTCAAGCTCCTCAATGTCCTTAATCATTGTCAAATAATGACCATAGACAAACTGTCCATCACGCATCTAATACACTGTCTAACTCTGATCACCTCACAATTGTTGCAGATGAGTCAGCATGTCATTGGTAATCTACACGTCCTTGTGCACGCATTGAAGTTCATCAACCATGGACTCCAATTTATAACATCTAACTTTATTGTTATTATCCCACCATTTATCAAGTATAGCTCATTGACTATAGATTGGACAAGCTGATGACATAGGGATAATCTGGTCAAAAATATGATTTAATTTTTCAAAAATTAAAAATAATTTTTAGATTTCTGAGCCAGAGTATTTAATAAGTTCTCGTTAAGTAGTTGATATCTAAGATTCGAGCTAGAGAGTTGGAAGCTGACACTATAAATCACAGAGAATAAAGATTTAATTAGATGATTATCCTTGTAATTATTTGTTATAGAGACTTTAAAAATAAACAGAGGCTCTCACTAATTTTTTAAATCTCTCACACTCCTTGGGTAGAGAAATAGAAACCTATATGCGATAATTGAGCTTCTAGTGGGTGCTATGGTCCCATCGATGTATGGTACCTCACCTAACAGTTATTAGTGACACGTACACCAATGCATAGATAACTCTTTATTCAAATACTTCTCTAAGCATATTGCGGTGACTTAGTCTCTAGGACATGTGGGCTTATCTAACAGTTATTGACCACACTCCTTAGTTAAACCCGACCCACCGTTCATCAGCGGACGCAAAGCCATCATTGGATCCCTCACCTAACAGTTATTGGATCTAACCCTATCTTTACCCCAGGACATCTAATACCAATAGAGTGGTTGTGCCTTTCCGATGTAATTGAACCACTCTGACCAGTCGAATACGATCAACGTCGGAAAAGGCATCCGTATCTCTACAATGGTGGAAGATCGTTAGACTTAATATTTAATAAGGAGATTTAGGTTCAGATCTCTTCTAATAGTCATATACATCAAATGTAGATGATTAATCTAGTTCAGATTAGCACATCTCATGTCTGACCAATCTAGTTGGTATGAATGAACATAAATAACCAAGCAACCTTATTCAATTTCTAATTGATCAAATTGGTCAGGTAAGTGAGATCGATGGGAAGGTATGCTGATACTTGCCTTAGACACCATCAAAATGGCCAAATAGGCATGCTCTGAATTAAAAACTATCGATCGAGCTGTCAAACTTATCTTAAACATCAATTGATCTATTAGAATCAAACAGGTCAGCCTAGTTACTTGGGCTAGGACCACTAAGCCAAATTTGGTCTTGATTTAATCAATTCATATCACAAATGAATCGATTTGATCAACTACAACTAAACTCAATTTTGAGCCCCTTTTGATCTAACCCAAGCAACTTTTGATTAGGTTCGATCAACTACTCAAAATCGAAAAGTATTCTAGTCTAATCTAATCAATGATCCTAGTTATAGTTTAGTCTTTAGACCTAATTTGTTCGATCTATACCCAAACCCCATATTTTATACATTGAAATTTAGATCTTAAATTCATAATTTTAGATCTTTTAATTTTGAAACTTAATTCTTAATTAAGTGCACTATGTATATAGGTTTTAGTTTAGATGTTGAAATAATTTCTGATTTAAACTATTTTATATTGTATCTCATACCATTTTCTATTTGTAGAATCAAGTCAACTCATCCTGATACTCGAGTCGACTTGTCATAGTGAATCAGCTCGACTCTGAGAGTGAGTCGAATCACCTGCGATGAACAAAAATTTGCGCCTAGCCTGCACAATTGAGTCAGCTCATCTACAAATAAGCCGTCTCGCCAGGGTCTCGAGCCGACTCTAACAAAAATGAGTCGACTCGCCAAGCACTCAAGTCGATCTGAACAAGAATCAAGTCAACTCCACAAGCATGCCAGCCACAGTTTCAGAGTTTCATTCAAACAGAACCTAAGATTTTGGATCTGAAATTTTGCATAAATTAAGTTTCAGATCATGTGTCAAAAACTATATATCAGATATATCATTTTTGATCTAAAACACATATCATAATACATGCGTAAAAAATCTAAATCTAAAATATGTATTGAATACAATTTTTTGTTTGTTGTTCTTTATAGAAAACATCACAAGCGGTATCGCTACACATCATAAGAGAACCCATCGAATGAGCAAGAGAGGGATTTTAATCTCTGCTTCCTCTTATGACCGGACAGCCATGGTGATTATCCCAATCCGATTACTAGGCTATTAAGATATTAATTTAACATATCATATATGTAATTAATTAAAATTTAGATTTAATTATTTTTCATATGTCATATATATGAACAATAATTCAAATCTATGCATGCAATCATATATTGCATATATGAAATAATTTCAGCAGCCATACTAGATTCAAATTAAATCTTAATTAATGTATTTAGATCTAAAACTAATTTTAGATTTGAACTACTCATGATTTATTTCAGATCTGAAATAATTTTAGATCTGAAATAATCCTGTAATCACATTACAATATGCAAAAAATTTTAGATCTATCATTAATTAATGTTCTATATCGTTCTCAGACAATGATTTGTCAGAACAATGTCAACCATTAATCAATCTTCAGATCTAATATGTGTAAATTAGATTTCAGATCTGAGTAGATTCATATTCGTATCAAAGCCTAGCTTTGATATCACTATTAGAATGTGCGGTGGTTTCATATGTATAGTTTAAAATTTTTTCATAAATCAATTTTATGTGCAGCAAAAATTAAATAAATTAAAACTCTTTTTAATTAAAATCACATACTAGATCTTATCTGCAAACCATGCAAGGACCTTCATACGAACACATCACCATGATCTAAAATATAAAAATAAAACAAAAATCAATAATATAGACCAAAGATCTGATCTCCATACTTGATCAGATTCTACGGATGTTTAGGGTTCGCATCTGAGCCACGCAAGCATCCGACCTCTGCTGGTATCCACACGGAGATGCCTGATCGAAGCATCGAGACTACCGATGTGCTAGCACCTTACCGTCCTTGATCTTTAGTTTTAGATCTTACCCTATTGCTATTAGAAATAGTTGAATAGGGCCTTGCACAAACCCTTTGTGCTGAATCGTAAGGATTCTTCTAAATCACCAAGAAAAATAAAAAATCCTTCTTGATTTTCTTTCTCTCTCTAAAGCCTCTCTCTCAGAGCTGATCTAGAGGAGAAACAGGTGCATGGAGATGAAGGAGGAAGGAGTAAAGGGCGTGGAGGAAGAGGGGCGACAAGGAAGAGATCACTTATCTCTTTTTCATGCATACTTTTTTTCCATCCTCTTATTTTGTCGCACAAAACAAAAGTCCTCATCCAACTCTAATGCCCAAAACTAGATAAGAGCTGATCCAATTCAAATTTAAATTCAAATTGGATCAATTCTTATCCAAAGGAAAGGGGGAGTTGGATGAGATGGCTTGCACCTCAAATGCAATCAGTGCATGTGCACCCAACGGAAATTAGCGCACATCCTTCTCACCCCTTCTTATTTTGTCACACAAAATCACCTCATCCCACACCACAACTAGATAAAAATTATCCTAACTAATCACTACTTAAGTTTAAAATCAGTTAGGATAAGATTTTATCAGGTTAGAGTCCAAACAAACCAAGAAAGTGGGTGCCAACATCCACTTATTCTTCACGCACGCCAAGAGAAACTTGCGCGAGTTTTCCATCACCCCTTCTTCTTTTGTTCAACCAAATTGGAGAGAGAAGCCCAGTTACAAGTGGGCTAGGTGGTTAGATTCAATTTGGTTCAAACTAGATCTAAATCGAGTTCAAATTGAGTCCGAATCGAATCAAATTCGAAAGGCTATCAAATCTAATCCAATCAGGATTAAAATCCGAATCTAATTTGGATAATTAAATCCAATTAGCCTTAAATTAAATCAAGTTTAATTAAATTAAATTTGATTTGAATTAATTAAGATTTGATCCATAATTTAATCAAATCTAAATAAATTGCAACACTTGCTTTTAAGTCCCTCTGCTAATAATTAGCAGTTGCTACATCTATAACATTTACGAATCAGCAGTTTTCAAAATTCAAACTATTAATATAATTGATAATTTGAATATGATTCAAGTCATTGATCAGGACATGCTTTTTTTGTGTGTGACCTCTCAGATTCTATTCTGTCTGATTGTGAGACATATCATGATCTCCATCACAGTATCATCGAAACTTCTTTCGATGGACTAGAACAATTTCAACTCATCCCAATAAGGATCATTGATTTGAAAATGATCCTAGTGAGTTTTTATGATCCACCAGTGATGTCTAGTAGTATATAATGACAATCTAGCAGAACAGAAGAATGAATCTCTAGGTATAGTTACTATATGATAAAGTTCCTTTATCGTGAGTCTCGACTAGAGGAAGGTTATGGAGAACTCGTCAAATTCCATCGTCAATCATATGCTAGATTGGCTCGACTCAAGTTTATTTATAAATCTCGTAGAAACTTTTTTTTTAGTATTCACACTTACTCTGACTAGAAATTTTCTGAATTCAACATCGTGAATCACATAGGACTACTCCTTTTCTATCAAGATTGATAGATTTTATTTAGGTGCATTCTACTCAAACAGTAAATCTGAACCTACTATAGCCAACATACATAGCAAAGATCCGAATGACTAGGGATTAAGAGAACGTGCAGTCAAACTAAATAGCCTCGCTGCGAATAGCCAACACACTGCAAATCAAAGGACCAGTCACACCACTGCAGCATCGAAAAAATTATTGATGAGTGAGTAGACATTCAAGTGGTTCCTTATGTTGGACATACTCAGTACAAATTGTTCTCTAACAACCACCTACACTTTCACCCCAGTACCCCACACTGTAAACTCGAGACTCATCTGTCCGGAAGGAAAGTGATCCATGCACCGATTTTAAATGGATTAATCACTATTCTTCATGATGATCCAATGATCGGGAGTATTTAAAAATTAATCACTAATGATGTATGTCTAAAATTTTCAACATCTTGAGAATATACAAAACTATTTTTTTTTAATTTTTAGGATAAATCATGGACACATACAACATGATTGGTAATAAAAATTGCCTATCAAGTACAAAAATATGTCCTAAAGAAAGATCTGCATCAGTCAAAATTGACTTATAAGGCTTACATCTAACACCTTCTAAATCATCATTATACTCTAAATCATACTTAAAGTAAGGGTCAAATTCCTCATACCTTGCAAATGCACTCTTGAACTTTTTTTGAGTAATCTCTAGCATCGCGTAAGTATAATTCCATTGAGTAGAAATATCTATGCACAACAAATATGGTGATTGGATCTTTTCTATCTCGACACACTCCTTGAATATAGCCAATCTACTAGATGACTGTCGTATAAATTTCACTACAACATGAATCCGTTTCATCGAGTTCTCGATTTCCTTCAAACCATCAATCATGGCCAAATAAATTATATGCATAATAGACCTCATATGGATGTACTTACATCCATGCACATCATCCTCCAATTCAGTATTTTCTCCTTTAAATAATCAACTACAACATTATTTAAGCTTGCATTATCGACGATGATTGTAAACACCCTATCAATTTTTCAATTAAGAAGACACATCTCTATTTGTTTACCAATCTCTTTGCCTCTGTAACTTAAAAGTGGATAAAAAAATTTAAATTTTCTTGTGCAGGTTTCAATTCCCATCAATAAAATGCACGGTGATGTACACATAGTTCATCCTTTGTATTGAAGTCCAAGAGTCTATTGTGATACGAATCCTTTGTTTAGAGTTCTTTAGAAATTTCTTCAACTTCAACCTCTCATCTAAGAGGAGCTAATAACAATCCTGCATAACTGTCCACCATGATGGAATACGAAATCTAGGACATAATATTGCTATCAACTCCTTAAACCCTTCTCCCTCCATACATTTGAATGGTAATTCATCAAATATAATCATTTTAGCCAAGATTTTCCCCGCAAGCTCCTTGTCAAACCTCCAAATACCAAGAACACCCTTCCCTTCCTTTACCTTCACTAATTGAAAATTCAACTATATTTGTCCATCATTTGTATTAGATGAATTCTATGTGCATGTCATGAAGTGATTTTTTCAATATTTTTATATCAGTATGAAAATTTTTTGAATGGTATCTATATATGCCCTTCAGCTCACTATTTTTTTCTTTCCTCTCAAAGTGAAGCCATGCTTCTGACCTTGAATGAATGGGCTTTCTCTTTTTGGATAAATCACATTTGAAGTTACATTTGATTCTGTTCCTACAGGTGGGCATGCTCGTAGTGGTGGTGGCATTGAGTTCGAGCCAGCAACTGTTTGATGTGTAGGTGTTTGATCCATCATCTATAAGGTTAAGTAATTTGAAAATTAACTCACAAAAATATAGATTTGTTAACACTAAAAATAATAAAAAAAAAAAATCTAAAATTAAACCCTCATACCCTAGTCGGTGGTGAAATAGTCGGTGGTGAAATAGTATAGAGAAGATGAGGCAATAGCAGTGGCAGAATAAAAGGAGGTGCGGGGTGAGGCAATGGGTGCCGAAGAGGAGGTCGGTGGCAACAATGGAGAGGTGCTAGAAGAGGAGGGCAAAGGGGGTGACATAGTTCGAGGATCCAAGGGCTGAAGGCATCCGACGACATTGAGGAGTGTCAAGAACTAGAAGAGGATGGTGAAGGCGAGGCGGCAGCGAAAGGGAGGGAGGTGATGGGCGAGGTGGTGGGCACCAAGGAGGAGGAGGAGATCGGCGGCAATGATGGAGAGGTGTGGAAAGAGGAGGGTAGAGGGGGTGGCATAGTTCGAAGGTCTAGAGGTTGGAGGCATCTAATGGTATTGAGGAGTGCTAAGGACTAGAGGAAGAGGGCGAAGGTGAGGCGACAGCAGAAGAGAGAGAGGTGGTGGGCAGCGAGGAGAAGGAGGTCGGTGGCAACGATAGAGAGGCATTGGAAGAGGGCAGAGGGGGCGTTGGAAGAAGGCAGAGGGGGTGGCGTAGTTCGAGGGTTCAAGGGTTGGAGGTGTCGGACGGTCCAAGTACCAATGGATGAGAGGAAGAGACTAGAGAGGGCTTAGGATGTGAGGACGAGCTAGTGACAGTTTTAAACTGAAGGAGATTATCAAATTTCAATTTTTGGTTAATCAAAATTATTAAATTATACATTAAAGACCGAACTGATTAAAAAATTTCGATTCGGTTTTAAACCAAAACCAAAATTTTTAAGAAAAAAAATCGAATTAAATATTAAAATAATTAACAGTTTGATTTAATTTTTGATTAACCAAACCATTTGCACACACCTGTTCACAACCATTACAAGCATACATGCCTGTACTGTTCACAAACACATCTCAGCAAAAAAGGCAGGAGGAAAACCAAAAGGAAAATGACAGGACCACAGGCAGCCATAAGGAACGAACAAAAACATCTCCAAACATAAATTACTTTCTACTTGGTACGTGGGATAATTCTAAGCAGCACGGGAGTAAATTTTTATTTTAATTAGTAACAACCACAACAATACATGCACACACAAACGCAAACAATGACAAAAATGCAGGCACATAATACATAATCTCAAACAATCATAAAATCCAATGATGAACAGGTGTTAAAAATTAACATGATTATTGTAAAAATATACCAAGAAAATAAGCATCAGCTCCAAAACCAGTTCCAATTTTCCGCTTCTAACCTACACAGGACAATAAACTATGGCATGAATTATCCAAATTAGATCTCAAGAAAATATAATCAAGCTTCTGTTAGAAGTACATCAATATCATTGCATGTCTAGGCAAATATGAATTTAGGACAAGAATAACCTGGTGCTAAAAAGTGACACCATGAATTACCTTTCCATTTTTCGCTGCATGAGAGAGAGAGAGAGAGACTGCATAATGATCAGAACATCATCACAGGTCATCAATATACATAGGAAATCTAGGAATCTAGGAGGGAATGCACTCCTGTCTTCCCAGCACCTTCAAGTGCTTTCATTGAAACTACTTCAGTATTGAAATATCAAAACTATACCACTGGCTCTATGATAGTATTCAGCGTTTGAACAACAGAATTACAAGCTAAACCAATTTCCCATTTCAGCATTGGAAAAACTAAAACAATCCCTAAAAAATATACGACTTTCCACAGAGAATTATATATGTTTGTGTGGGTATCTATATATGTATACAGATGTACATATCCAGGTTTTAAGTAGCGGTGTGGAACCTGAATCTTTTCTCCAATAAAGCAGTACAGTATTGGTAAGGTATTGATATTGATGACGAACACCAAAACTACAACTAAAAGACCATTGGTAACAACTGGTATGACCGCTACAGTATCACCAATACACACCAATACGGTCCGATATGGCCAGGACACACACGTACATACCGATACAGCTATTTGGCATCCCAATGCCTGTATCGATACTGGTTTCGCAATACAATGGTACAATACTAGTCATACCAACCCATTTCAGCAGGTTTATATACATACACCCACACATACATACATATAGACACATATAACATCAAATAAGCAATAAATCTAATAATTTTTATAGCTAAAAGCCACAACCATCAAAAAAGAAGGGTCCAATTATTCACAAATGAATTTTACTCATACATCATCCACATGCAACAACTAACAACTTCCAAAAAGTTAGAAATCAAAATCTTTGTTTCTCCTTAAGTTTAAATCAAGGATAAAAGCTTACAATGATGATAGACAATTTCTACATATATGTCATCCATATGTGACAGAAATTCAAACAAGTTATAAATTGAAAACATTATTTCCTTTGTAGCTAAATATTACACCCAGCTGGAAAGAAAGCACCGAACATTTTTCTTTTCCTTTATAGCTAAAATTATAGCTATGCGCCTATGATGATGAGCTAAAGTAATGACCATCAAGAGTAAAATTCTACATTGCTTATGGATAATTTCTACATATATGTTACCTGCCTGAGACAACATACAAGTTAAAAGAAGTTAAAAATTAAGGAACCGTTTTTTTCTTCAAAGCTAAGATTATAAATATGAAGAAAAAAGATACATTGCCTACAAATAATTTCTGCATATGTATCACTCAAGTGTGACAAAATACAACTTTAACTGATTTATCAATCAAAAATAAACTTTTTATAGTTACATTAAGTACAAAATAGAAAAATCTTAAATGGAAAATCTGTGATTCGATGAATTTTCCAGAAAAGTGGAAAATGTAAAACAACACAGCAAGCAAATAAATGAAGCAGATCGAGGAAATACACAAAAAATTGGATGATTAAAAATTCCAGATTTGGTTGAATATCAAATGAAGTTCAAATATACTTGGACAGCTGTTGGTCCTGACAAGTAACTCATCCAGAAGAAAGCTCCTATCATATAAGAATAAATTGCAACTTAAAAAACATAATATGAAAGAAAAGAAAGATACAAAGAAGAAAAATTAACAAGCTGATAAAACATAAAGCCACAACAGGGAAAAGATTAACAATTGAGATGCAAGGAACCAGCTAAAAGGTCCACTGAAATGCTGCATCTTGAACTGATATGACTAGTAATATTAAAGTGGTTCTGGAAGATACACTAAAAGCATCAATGACCATAATCAATGAATGATTCGAGTCCAAATGCATAAAGCTGTCAAATCTTTGAATTACAAGGCCAATCTGTCAAGTCATCTCACATTAACAAAAATTAATGAATCAAAACCACAAACAAACCAGAAAAATGAAAATTGGAGCACGTTAGACTCAAACATTAGATGTATTAACTGAAATTAAGCCAAGTAACTTAAGCAAACACTGTTACCATAAATAGTAGCATAAATTATGTCTAATCCTGACAAGTTAGCAGATCATCCTAAAGAACCATTAGACTGCATATGTTAAATGTGGCCACAAGAACCATGCCACAAATTCGTAACATGGAAGCTAATCTTTAAGCCCATGCTGATTGAAAGTCAAGATGGAAGCTTGGTGCCAAACTATATCCTTGGTAGAAAACCTTAAAATTGACTTGAATGATATAAATTACACTCAAGAAAACCTAACAAGACTGACTAAGTGCAATCTTGCTTGCAAAACTCTTAAAATGACAATTAATGATTAATCTATTACATACACACTCATGTATGCATGCATGCATGTATGTATACTGATGCAGAAGCCAACCGACAGTTACTCAGCCGGTTGGCACCACACTTGCCAAGCAACTCTCAAAAAAAAAAAATGCAGGAAAAGAAAATATAAAGTGCAATTGCTAGAAATTACCCAAAAAATGCAAGAATTTGTAAACATGCAACTAATCAATGCATGATATCTTCAAATGCAATTGCAGTATTCAAAACAAGCAAAGCAAGAAAACCAAAAATAATCAATTTTAAGATCCACACTTTAAAGAAAATATGGCCTCCAACCTATTCCCTAACTTAGAGGAGTTTTATTCAACAACAAGAAGTATTTGTTGCAAACTTAACTCTTCAAGGAGTCATCATCAAGTACTTGGAATCTAGCCAACGGGTCAAAAAAAATGAATACAAGTCTAGGTCACACAATTTCTCTAAGGGCTTTGTTGGTGCAGAATTCTGCCGACGCCGGAGAAGCTGGAGTTGAGATGACCGCGTCCGCCACCGGGACCTGCAAGAGAAGTCTAAACCGGAGTTGGGGGTACTCCGGCAAGACCCTCCGACGCTCAAGTCAGTACTCTGCTTCAACAGAAATGGAGTGCTCGAGTGAGAATTTTAGCAGAGTTTCGAGATAGAGTTTAGAGCTTAGAGAAGAACGTATCTGGGGGTCCCTTTTTATAGACAGAGGGCATAACTGATTGACAGCGACGTCTGTAACCGCCTGGTAGTGGGCCGTTCAGGGCCACGTGGAGTTTGTTATGGAGAGTAGTGGCGTCAGAGGACCGTTCAGGGCCACGTGGAGTTTGTTACGAAGAGTGGAGTGGTGTCCGTTGTCGCGACTTGCCAGGTAGTGGTGGAGCCACACGGAATCTGTTACTGAGAGTGGAGTCGGGTAGTGGCCATTGTCGTGACTTGCCAGAGAGTTCGGATCTGTTGGCTGAAGCTCGGCTGGAATGTCTGATGGAGCGAAATGGCTCTCTGTCTCGTCGATCCAGGAGAAGCTCGGATATTTTCGAGGTTGCTGACGGGTCTACTGTTGTTGGGTGCCTAGAGCGCTGATGCTGCAGGCGGAAGTCATCTGTTGTAGAAGCTCGGATGGGGACTTTCTGTTGGAGAAGTCCGGTTTCATGAAGAATCTGACAGAGGATCGGCCGACGGTGGACTTCGGATGGCGTTGGGGAGGTTCGTCCGCCGGAGGAGTCTGGGGGATTCTGTGGAAGTCCGGATGGCGTTGTTGAAGTCCGGCTGACGCTATTGAAGGTTGATGGCTGGGGAGGTTCAGCAGACACCAGAGGCGGTCGGCCGTTGTGGAAACCCAGCTGTTGGAGCCCGTCTGTTGTAGAAGTTCGTCCGGGATCCATCCGCTATGGAAGTTCAGACGGAGTCCGGTTCTTGCAGAAGGCCGAAAGGAGGCTGCTTATTGTAGAAGCTCGGTCGAAGATCGGTTGTCGTAGAAGCTCGGAGCAGTGACCTGGCTGGTGGAGCCTATCCCGTTGTGAAAGCTCGTCTGGGATCCGGCTACGAAGAAGCTCGGCTGAAGTCTACCTGTAATAGAAGTTCAAAAGAAATTTGTTTACAGTAGAAGTTCGAATGGAATTCGCTTACAGTAGATATCTGGAGTAGACCGCCTGCAGTAAGAGTTCGGAGTAGACTGTTTGCGGTAGAAGTTCGGCTCTCGTAAGAGCTCGGATGGAATTCGGAAAGCGGTCGACCGCCGTAGAAACTTGGATAGAGTCTGGTTACTGTAGAAATCTCGTTGTCGGAGAAGCTCGGATATTGACGAAGTCCGGAAGAAGTTCGGAGTAGAGTCGTCCGTGGCCGGAAGAAATCTGGAAGGGATTCGGAGAATAGTTGATCATTGTAAAGAATCGGCTGATAGTGAAACCTAGAGAGCATTTGAAGCAGCCTGGTAGATGAATGGAGAAGCTCATTGTCGGAGAAGTTCGGATGGTATTATGGAAGTTCGGACAGTCGAGGAAGTTCAGAAAGACGTCACACAAGGTCGGAAGCCGGAAAAGCCCTGGAAGGGTCGGCCTTTTGCAAACTTCGGCTGGGGGTATTTTATACCCAACAAGCTTGTTTGGACGTTCCTTCAGAATTGGGCTGAAAATCCTGTAAAATTCATGAATTGGGCTAGTATAACCAGCAAGATCACAAGCTATAGGCTGTGCTAAGTCTATATTTATGAAATACCCAGTAATAGCTTTAGAGAGAGCGAGCCCGAATAACATAGGAAGATAAAAAGATCTCAGCAGGTCAATTTTTTTCCTCCCCTTAGGAATGGGCAGGTAAAAGTCTAGTTAATATGGGCTAAGCCAGGCCCTATATTCTGTAATCTTAGAAATCCCGTGTCCAATCCAGAGGATCCAATTGGACTATCCAAATAGGCTCTAAGAGTTGATGGAATTCCAATTGCTTGTTTCAATGATGCCCATAATTCCCAAAGAACCTGATGTAGCATTCTCAAGTTTTAATTACCAACAACAAATATAGTAAATGAATGAAAAAGCCTATTATACAATGTAAGTTCCCTAAGATGAGGCCATCTGAATATATTCTATTTCATCGAGGTGAAAACTGATGTCAATATCATTGTAACTGCTATTCAGTCAGGGCAAGCAGAGTCATAGACAAGTAATATGTAATCTGAGGTTAATAACTTTTGCCTACTGTCAAATAATCTGGAAACACATGCAGCTCACATTCAAGCACCCATACAAATCAAAAGGAGAGGTTGTACATGGATCATTTTCCGAAGAAGCTTTAACTAAAACATGACCAGATAAGAAAATAACATCAATTTTTAATTTCTAATATTTAAGCCGGAGAACAGAATATGAGAAGGATAGGAAGCAACAAAAATAATATTATTGCCAAAATCTTCTTAAAATTAATGCTATCATTACTTTTTAGTGTGTACCTGCATGTACATGTTTTTTGTAATAAACAATGCAACAACAAAAATCTCCAATCAGTAATACTTTACAGAGTTTGGTGACCTATCAGTGAGAAGAATCTATTGTTCTTAAATTGCAATCTGCACCTTCCAAATATAAACACCTCCACTGGGTGGCTTGGTAAGCAAGCTACCTTCAGCATCAGTCAAATCCATTAATAGGTCAGAATGGTGGGGAAGGGGTGACTTTGGCAAAGAATGTTCAGCAAGTACCTCATTCTTCCCCTTCCCCCAAGAAACTCAATGCTAATTCAAATTCTCCAGTTTACTCTCAGTTTTACATGACATCCACTTGGTGCTGAGATTTATAATGTTGTAAATAATAGGGTACAGATATTCTTCATGCAATAGTTGTGCTTTCAGAAGCCTTGAGTAGTAAGCGTTCAATTCTGTATTCTGTGCTTCTTCAATATTTTGCCTTCAAATCACTATCCTTTGACTAAATTAAATAAAGCATCCTCCACACACATGCATACACCATTCATGCAATCATGACTTTAAGAATTAACAGAATTGAACTTAATTCACTGTTCTGCTGACAAAATGAATGGTTTGCAAGGCTCAATCCCACCAAGAACATGGTTACAGAACTACTTTATCTTGTCACCAGATCACAATTGCGCTCTTACCTGTGATTTGGTTACAAGTTCCCTCTGCCATTCCTAGACCAGTTATGATTCTGGATAACAGACAAATGATGTAGAAAATCCTCACATCATTTGATCCAACCTTTTCGAGGCTTTTTTTAACCTTCTCAAAAAATTGCTTTCAACAAACCCCAAAATCAAAGCACAAAATGTTTGAAGATTTCAACCATGAAACCTCCTTTACAAAGGGGATCCGAAGACTTCAGCTTAGAACAACAATATTTTATGCTGCAGAGTCTGCTAGCCTCAATCTGCACCAAAAAGACAGTTACACAAGCACTCTTCTGTTGAAACTCCTTGAGGATGTTCACGCCACCGAAATCTCCTCTTCTCTTTCCTGTAAACTACTGCATCACTTATTTTGCCAGCCCTTTCTAGACCAACTATTAGAACATCATATGTGCCAAATGAAATATGAATACCTTTCCTCTTCATATCTGCAAAGAGCTCAAGACTCTTATCAACTTCACCAGCTCGAAAATAAGCATCCATTAGAGCTGTACAAGTCACAACATTCTGGTCCATGGGTAATGAATAAAAAATCTTTGTAGCAGAAGCAGAAAGTCCAGCACAACCAAGCTTATATATCAAGAGAGAAACGAGATATGTCCCAAAGCTAGTACCAGCTTTAATCATTTCTTCAACAATCCCTAAAACCTTCTCAAATGCATTGATTCTGAGGAAGAGACCAAGCAGGGAGGTGTATGCAGATCTATCAAGATTTTTCCTCATTTTTAAACAGTAATTAAATGCCGCTACTGCACATGATGGCCTACAATCTGCACAGCTGGATTGCACAACAGCAGATATCAGTTCAGAATCCATTTTGATATCCTTATTAGTCATCTCACTGAGTATAAGTTCTACGGCAATCAAATTCTGTCTTGCCAAAAGATTAAGAATAATGCCCCTATCAATAAGAGATGCACTTTCAGGACCACTTGGTTCAGAGTCCAAATCATCTTCTATGCCTTCAAAAGATAGATGAGGATTTACTTCTTGGAGGAGATGATCACTCTCACCATTAATTTTTAAAGCTTCTAGTGCCTCCAAATATACTGCACGACGGAGAACAATTGAGTGCTCCTTCATGTACCGGAGAATTTGAGTCATAGCTGAAGTCTCTCCAGCTTTAGAACATTTCTGGACAAGAATATTGCATGTAGCTTTGTCAGGTTGAACTCCTGCTTCTTGCATTTTGCTCATGACTTCAAGAGCAGCTTTAAATTTACCTGAAGTTGATTGATATAAACAACTGTAAATACCATGCTTATAAAATAGAGATCCTTTAAGCAGACTAGAAACATTTCCAGAACTACCCATGGAAGACCACAACAAAATAAACTGAATCAACCAAAACTTCCAGACACGGAGCAAACTGAGTCCAACAGCAGTGTCTTCCAAGAGGATTATAACCATGGAAATAACATGATATATTTAATATAGGTACCTGATATAAACTAATACACAGTCAGATAGATTCCTTATCCCACACTCAGTTGGGAAAATAAGAATTTCATGTAATGAGGATAATGTTGTCTTGAGCATCCCATGTCCCACGAGGTTCAAACCATTCTCATGACTTGAAACATAAAACAGATTATAGAACAACAGTTCCCACTCATTCCAACTGGATCCAGTTCATGGATCCCTTGGGTTGTGATCAAATGAATTTGAAACAAGAATCAATGTAAAATCTACTGGAGCAAGAACGAAAATAAGAAAATGATTAGAAGATAAATGGAATATGCAACAACCCCAAGATGCTTGCAAATGAAAGACCTTACTTTTTTAATAAGAAATGACACAAGCTTCTCTAAAATCACAAAAAACAAAAAGAACCACCTTCTTTACAGTAAGAAAGGTCTTAATGAGTCCTAAACTTTGTCTTATTTAGGTTCATACCATTCAACAAGTCATAGCATCCGGCAAGTTCTAGCATCACATTGAAATTCATTTTATCACATGCTTTGGCACATTCATATAATGGATGTAGTCAAAGTGAAAAATTAAGTTTGGAGTTATCATATAAATGAAGGAAAAACCGCTTTTTTCCTTGTAGGATCTTCCAGATTTCATCAAATCTGGGGCGGAATAATTTAAAAAAAATTTATCCTACATTTATTTCAGATCTAAATCTCTAGATCTAATTTTATTATCTGATATTAATTCTAAAATAAATCTAAAAATATGAGGAAACATGAAATACCTCAAGGGTAATCTGATTACCCTGTAGATGAGCGCAGCAAGCCTGAGGTTCTGATTTAGCCACGCAATCGTCTGACCTCTACCAGTATCCACTCGGGTAGGATCTGGATCGTCTTCTCCTCGCGAATCTCTGCTCCAAAAATCAGAACTAAATCTGATTAGGAAGATCTTCAAAAGTCTTTCTGAAGTTGGAGCAGCAGCCGGTCGAAGAAGTCCTGCAGCCTTCCTGTTCAAGGCGTCACCACGCCTTAGACCTTTGCCAGATAGACGTCCAACTCCTTGGACGTGAAGAAAAGAGGGAGAGCCACAGATGGGACGTGGAGAAGAGAAAAGGAGGCGGCAGCTTTGATGGGTTTGGCGCAATCACATGAAACCTTAGGCGCAAACAGGGTTTATATAGACCCTGCTGTGCTGCGCAGTGCCACATCATTCGATCAATCAGAAAATTCCAATAAATCCAGAAAAATTCTGATTGGTGGAGTGATGTCATCTGATCACATCAGATAAGAACCCCCACCCTCTCTCCTATATTGGTGCCATCTTTGGATAAGCACTGTTGCGGCCAATCGCCTCGTCGCCCGATCGCCGGGAAGCGTGCACCTGCAAAAGGAAGTCCGCACTGACCGGAGGCGGCTCCGGCGGGGACCCTCCGACGGTCAAGTCAGAGAGGTGACTGGGCAACAGTGAAATATAGACGGAGAGCTCGAGAGAGAGAGAGAGAGAGAGAAGCGAGCCTGCATTTTTGGGAGAGACGGAGCGGATCGATCTCTTGCACTGTTGCCTTCCCCGGTATATATAGTGGAGCGCGGTATGGCGCCATCATTAATGGCGCGGACAAGTGAGGAACTGTCAACTCACTGTAGGCTGTCAGAGCCGCCGTGAAAACGTCATGTCGCCGTGTAGCCGTCTAATCACCAGGGTTGACCCGGCTCTCGGCGGGACAATGCCCCTAGGTAACTGTGCCGCATGTCCGTGTCAGAGCTGACAACGTCTGGCGGCCGTACGGTGGTTGGTGGAGTCGGCCGACCCAAGGTCGGTGGCTAGCAGAGTGGCGCCGGACTCCTCCGTCGGTCGGCGAGCTTCATGTGGGTCGGCTACCGGGCCTCTGGGTTTAGTCGGTCGGGAATGGACCGTGGAATGGCCTCAGTTAGCCGCTAATGGCGTCCGTCGGCCTGTCGCCCGACTTACTATCGGCCAGTCAGAGTCGTCCGTCGGGCCGTTGGTTAGTCGGTCGGGCTGCCAGCCGGTCGGTCCCTCCGATAGTCGGTCGGTCGGTCGGGCCGCCAGCCGGTCGGGCCCTCCGATAGTCGGCCGGTCGGTCGGGCCGCCAGCCGGTCGGACCTCCGATAGTCGGTCGGTCGGTCGGGCCGCCAGCCGGTCGGTCCCTCCGATAGTCGGTCGGTCGGTGGGTATCCCCCAACAGTTGCCCCCCTCCACTCCTAAGTCGGGTGGAGAGCTGGCCGATGCCTTCATTCGGGTAGCAAGACCGGGCGACTGGGAGTGGATTTGTCGCATGTGCAGATCCGACCGTACCGCCGGCTGATCCGTTGTCAGACATCTCACGAATCCCAAGTGATTCGAACGTCTAGTCGATGCCAGAAGTCGCGCCGGCGTCAGGTGTCAGACGCCACGTCTTGTCGTCGTCAGTCGTCACGTCGGTGTCAGAAGATCGGGCGCCGGACGATACGGCGTCAGTCGATCGGATATTCGGCGCCGATCGCGGGTGAGGCGTCCCATCGGGGACGCGGACCGGCGCGGGCGGCCGACAGCGGAGCCAACCCCCGCGCGCCGCGTGTCAGGGTGGTTGGCCGGCGTCCGCTCCGGCATTTAATGAGGGCGGTGCGGGCGTCCCGGGACGAAGCGTGCCGAATCCTCAGCCAACCGGCGGGCGCCACGCGTCGCGCATCTGGAGGACTTTGGTCGGCGCGGGAGCATCTCGGCCGTCGGTCGGCCCTATATATATAGGACCTCCCGGACCCTGACCCACATTTGCCATTTGCTGGGGAAACTCTGTCCGGGCGATTTCTCGGTCGTCGCGGGCAGAGCTCTTCTCTACTTCCGGAGGGTCCGTCGGGTTCGTGGTCCTCCTTCCCCTTCTTCCTTTCTTCTCTTCTTTCTCTTCTTTCGGTCCCTGCACAATGACCAGGAAACCGACTCAGGGAGCTCGGTCGGGGAACCCGACCGACGACACCCGATCGGCTCCGGAAGATGAGGCCTCCTCGCTTTCGGGGCCGAACGTCGATCAGCTTCGGGAGCACTATCGCATCCCGGAGCAGTTTCGGCTCTCCGCCCCAGGGGCCGGCGGTCGGGTCAACAACCCTCCGCCTGGCGACCTGGCGCTGTATGTTGAGGACCTTCGTGCGGGTCTTCGACTTCCGATTCCGGAGTTCGTCCGGAATCTGCTTGATTACTACGGACTCTGTCCGGCGCAACTGGCGCCGAACTCTGTCCGGCTAATCATTTCTTTCGCGCTGTTGTGTCAGCTCTTGCCGACCAACCCCGCGTTTCCCTCTTCCGGGCCTTCTTTGTGCTCCGACCCCACCCTAAAGCCCGAGGGTGGTGGCTCTTCAACCCCCGGAAGGGTCTTGCCTTCATAACCGGTCTTCCATCGTCCATTCATGGATGGAAGAACCAGTTTTTCTTTGTTTCCTCTTCCTCCTCTTGGGGCTTTCCTTCTCGCTGGGGTGTACCCCGAACTGAGGCCAACGACAACAGTCGGGTCGACGTGGACGACCGGGAGGACTTCCACCGACTCAAAGACATGTCGGTCCCGAAGCAGAGGGAGCTTGTTACCGAGCAAGCTCTCTATGATGCCGGCCTGAGTCTGGTCCCCCGAATAGGTATCGCCCGATCCCCAGCTTTTCTTTTTGTTCGGCTTTAGGGTAGTTCTGGTCCGGCCTTTGACACTGGTCGGTTTTGCAGGGACACCGCCGAGGATGAGGCCGACCGATGCCGAAATTCGCCAATTTGCCGCCGCGAGGAAGAGGCCAGCGCCGGGGGCGGCCCTTCGCGCCCTTCCAAGAGACCAGCCCCAGTCCCGCCGACCGTGGAAGCGTCGGCGACCGAGGGGTCGGAGCCGATCATAGCCCTCGCGGCTCCGACCGTCCGAGTCGAGGAGAGGCCGACCGAGGAAGTGGCCGAAGGAGTGTCGGCGGTTTCGCCGCCGCGGGTGGAGCCGGATGTCGTTCGGGAAGCCGAACATCGTCCGGAGGCGTCCGCTGGCGCAACGGGGGGCGCCGGGTCGAACTCCAGCGTCCCATCGCTGCCAGCCCCGTCGGTCGGGGCAGCTGATCGGGGGAAAGCCCCGATGGAGCCCTCGGAGGAGGAGAGATCAATGCCCCCCAGCGCATACTACCCTGAGGGTGCGTCGGCCTTGGCCGACCACAACCTTGCGAGGAGGTTGTGCCAGGGGATCCTCCTCCCTACCGACGTTCAGTCGTTGCGGTCTCGGCAGGTGACCGAAATGCTGTCGCGGTTCTACCCGTCGATGGTGGAGGTAAGCTTCGCGTCACCTTTTTCCTTAGAAGAATTTTCGCTTGCCACATAATTCTGACAAAGCTTTTTCCGTCGGCAGTTGATCTTCACCATGTCCGAGTTGGAGGCCGGATACCGAAGGTTCGGCGACGTTCGGGCAGCCTTTAAGGAAAGGTCGGCGGCGGCCGAGGCCGAAAGAGCGATGCTGGTCGACCAACTGCAGGAGTCGGTCGACCGGGAGGCCAAGTTGACGGACGAGGTCTCCCGGCTTATGGCCGAACTGAAGTCGGCCAAGAAGGAGGCCAAGCACAAAGGTCGGGTCGTGCGTCGTCTTCGACGCGAACGGGACGGTGCCACCTCCGAACTCCAAGGGGAACGCGAGCAACTTCGGGCCAGCCTGGGGAAGCTCGCGGAAACCGAAGAGGATTTGTCCATCGCCCAAATCGACGCCGAAATTGCTAGGGCGAGGCGGAGTTGGCGAGGGAGGAGCTGGCCCATACTGAGGACGAGGTACGGTCGGCGAGGGAGTCGGCCGATCGTGCGGTTGAGGACTTCCGGGCCTCCGACCGGTACAAGGAGGAGATGCTCGAGTCGGGCTTCGCCTCCTACCGGGTCGGGTTCGAGGACGGTCGGGATGCCGTCCATGCCTTGTACCCGGAGGTGGACGTCAGCCGAGTCGTCCCGCTACTCGCCGAAGAGGAGGGAACCGAAGAGGAGGCCGACCATCTGTCGGGAGGCGTCATCCCAGCGGAGGAAGCCGTCCCGGAGCAGGAGCCGACCGAAGGTCCCTTGCCGACTGAAGGACATCCTTCTGCCGTTGACCCAGCGCCGCTCACGGTCGAGACGCCGATCCTTCCCGATCCTCCGTCGGTCGAAGAGATTAACCAGGACGAATGATCGGTCCGCCGACCGTCTTCCTTTTGTCTTTCTTGAAAATACATGTAATCGGGCTTCGGCCCGACTTTGTAATTTCTTTTGATCAATGAATGAAATTGTCTTCTCTTTTCCTTCTTGTTTGTAATGTTTCTTATCGCTGTAATGTCGAACCCTAGTCACCAACTTAGAGAAGTCGCCAACTCGGGTAAGTCGGTAGGACTTAACCGGCTTGCACAGCTCCGAAGTAGCTTGTGTCCCGACTTTAGGTCGGTTTCCAATAATTGTAGTCGCCGTTCGGGCGCATCTGTTAAGTCGGGAGCCGACCGAACCTGGTAAAGGTTCGGCACCGGACCTCCGTAGATGCACTTAGTCGATCATCGTCCGGCGCAGTGTCGGGGGCATGATAGTAAGTCGGGTCCCCATGCTCTTGCGTCGGGTTTCATGTCCTTTGACAGACGGTGGCAAGCCGAGTGTCGTTCAGCCGGCCGTAGGTCGGTCGGCGAGTAGTGGGTGCGACTAAGGTCGCTCATATGATAGACGGTGGTAAGCCGAATATCCCTCGACCGGCCGTAGCCTGGTCGGAAGTCGCGGCAATAGCCGCGTGGGCTTTTAGCCTTTCTTCGGTCGGGGCCCGATCGGCCAGTCGGCCGATGGATTCTGCCCGAAAATTCGACCGTAGAAGGAGTATGAACTCCCGTCATCGTAGATGCATCGGTCCGTGTAAGGGGCCGATGTGTCGTCGGTGCCAGGTCCGCGTCGATGCGTCGGGGCTGAGCGCCGATCAGTAGTCGAAGAGTTAGAACTCCGATTTTTCAAACTGAACTTGTATTCCGAGATTGAATTACAGAATTCACTGGTAATACAGCTTCAAGTTGTCGGCGTTCCAAGTCCGGGGAATGGTTTTTCCCTCAAGGGTTTCCAGCCGATAGGCTCTCGGCCCGAAGGTGTCAGCAACCTTGTAGGGTCCTTCCCAGTTGGGAGCCATCTTCCCTTGGTCCAAGGGCTTCGACACCTCCGCCTTCCTCAAGACTAGGTCGCCAGGTTTAAAGAGCTTTGGTCTGACCTTGGCGTTGTAGTACCGGGCGACCCTCTGTCGGTATGAGGCCATTCGGATTTGAGCCTCATCTCGCAGTTCGGGGAGAGGTCTAGGTCGGCCCTCCGGCTTTCGGAGTTGTCCGGCTCGCGGTACTGCTCGACCCTTGAAGATGGCAGGCCAATCTCGAGCGGGATCATAGCTTCTGTCCCGTAGGCCAAACTGAACGGCGACTCCCCGGTCGGGACCGGGGGGTCGTTCGGTAAGCCCATAGGACGGAGCCCAGCTCGTCGACCCAGAGACCTTTGGCTTCGTTCAGTCGGGTCTTGAGTCCATGGAGCAGGGTTCGGTTCGTCACTTCAACCTCGCCGTTGGACTGTGGGTGCCCGACTGAAGTTAGTCGATACGGATGTGGAATCTGGCGCAGAATCCTTGAAGTCTTGGTTGTCGAATTGCCGTCCGTTGTCGGTGATGATGGTGTGCGGCAATCCGAACCTGAAGATGATGGATTTTTGGACGAAGTCCTCCATCTTCCGCTCGGTGATCTGTGCCAAGGGCTCGGCCTCGACCCACTTCGTGAAGTAGTCGATGGCGACAACGATGAACTTCCTTTGGCCCGACGCCGGTGGGAAGGGGCCGAGAATATCGACTCCCCACTGAGCGAAGGGCCACGGAGCGACAATGGGAGCGATTTGGCTGGCCGGTTGGTGCTGAATATTGGCATACTTCTGGCATGGCTCGCACCTTCGGACCAACTCTGCCGCATCCTTCCTCATGGTCGGCCAATAGTAGCCCTGTCGTAAGACCTTGAAGGCTAAGGACTTGCCCCCCAAGTGATTCCCACAAATTCCTTCGTGAACCTCTCGGAGGGCGTAGTCAGTGTCGGTCGGTCCCAAGCACCTGAGCAGAGGGAGGGAGAACGACCTCTTGTAGAGTCGGACCGTCCATGATCACATATTGCGACGCCGACCATCGGAGTCGCTTGGCCTCCGCGGGATCTTCGGGACTGGTCCCGTCGGTCAGGTACCGAACGATCGGGTCCATCCAACTTGGTTCGGACGTTAGCTGCTGCACTTCTTCGACCCAATCGATGCTCGGCTGCTGGAGGTTTTCGACAAACGTCCGACCCAAAGAATCATAGGCCGACGTTGCCAATCTGGAGAGAGCGTCGGCACGGGCGTTCTCCGTCCTGGGGATGTGGGAGATCTCGAAATGCTCGAGGCGGGCCACGAGATCCTTCACCTTCTGAAGATACTTGATCATGGTCGGATCTCGCGCCTCGAAGTCGCCCTTGACCTGCCCCACGATCAGCTGAGAGTCGGAGAATGCTCGAAGGCTGTCGACGCCCAGTTCCTTCGCCATCCTCAAGCCCGCGAGGAGTGCCTCGTATTCGGCTTGATTGTTGGAGGCCTTAAAGTCGAACCGGAGGGCGTATTCGGTGACGACCCCATCCGAATTCGTGAGCAGGAGCCCGGCTCCGCTTCCCTGAGCGTTGGAGGCTCCGTCGATGTGAAGTACCCAGGTGGAGATCGGGTCTGGCTCAGAGACCGAATCTCGTCCCGGGCCTTCAGCTCCCGACCTTCGGTCGGTCGTCGGGCATTCAGCGATGAAATCGGCCAAGACCTGAGCCTTCAAGGCAGGCCTCGGTCGGTACTGAATGTCGAACTCGCTAAGCTTCATTGCCCACTTAGCGAGTCGTCCGGATGTGTCGGGTCGGCGCAGTACGGCCCTCAGGGGCCGGTTGGTGAGTACCACGATGGCGTGGGCCTGGAAGTATGGTCGGAGCCGTTGCGCGGAGACGGTCAGGGCGAAAACCATCTTTTCCGTCTCCGAGTATCTGGCTTCGGCGCCGTGGAGCACTTTGCTGGTGTAGTAGATGGGCTGATGGGTTCGGCACTCGTTTTCCCGAACGAGCACCGAACTGATCGCCTCAGAAGATGTGGCCAAGTAGAGATACAAGGTCTCCCCGACCTGCGGCTTTACGAGCAGCGGCGGGGAAGCCAGGTACTTTTTCAGGTCTTCGAAGGCCTGTTCGCACTCATCCGACCAAGAGAAACCGTTCGCCTGGCGCAGGGTCTTGAAGAACGGGAGGCACCTTTCAGCTGATCGGGAAATGAATCGGCTAAGAGCGACGATTCTTCCGTTCAGCTGTTGGACCTCCTTCTTGGTGTTCGAATGACGCATGTCGAGGATCGCCTTAATCTTCTCAGGGTTGGCCTCGATCCCTCTCTGAGAAACGAGGAATCCGAGGAACTTCCCCGAGGTCACCCCGAAGGCGCATTTGGTCGGGTTGAGCTTCATTCGGTGTCGTCGAAGGGTGCGGAAGGTCTCCTCGAGGTCCTGAACATGGTCCGGGATCTGCGTGCTTTTCACCAGCATGTCGTCCACATACACTTCCATGTTGCGGCCGATTTGGTCTTTGAAGACCTTATTGACGAGTCGCTGGTAGGTGGCACCGGCGTTCTTCAATCCGAAGGGCATCACCCTGTAGCAGTAGAGGCCCTTGGGAGTTACGAACGCGGTGTGCTCCTCGTCTTCAGGCGCCATCCGGATCTGATTGTACCCGGCGAAGGCGTCCATGAAGCTGAGCAATCGAAATCCGGACGTCGCATCCACCAGCTGGTCGATCTTCGGGAGTGGAAAGCTATCCTTCGGGCACGCTCGGTTGAGGTCGGTGTAGTCGATGCAGATCCTCCACTTCCCGTTGGTTTTCTTGACCATGACGACATTGGCGAGCCAATCGGGATACGTGGATTCCCGAATGAAGCCCGCTTCGAGCAGCTTGTCCACTTCTTCGTCGATGGCCTTCTGCCTTTCTGGGGCGAAGGACCTTTTCTTCTGCCTCACCGGTTTCATCGTCGGGTCGATGTTGAGTCGGTGAGTCATTGTTTCCGGAGGGATGCCCGACATATCTGCTGCCGACCATGCGAATATGTCGGCGTTGGCCGTCAGCAGCTCCGCCAGTCGGTGGCGTTCGGCGTCGGGCAATTGAGACCCGATCCAAACTTTTCTGTCGGGATTTTCTCCTATCGGGATCGCCTCGAGCTGCTCGGCCGGCGAACCCCGCTCTTCCTCCTCCCGTTGATCCAGTTTGTCGATTGTCAGGGGATCCTTTGTCTCGTCGCTTTGGGCGGAGATTTGGAAGCATCGTCGGGCGAGCTGTTGATCTCCGCGCATCTCCCCGACTCCGTTTTTGGTCGGGAATCGAACAAGGAGATGGTACGTCGAGACGACCGCCCTGAGGGCGTTCAATCCGGGTCGCCCGAGTATGGCGTTGTAGGCCGAAGGAACTTGGACGACCGCGAAAATGAGGGAGACTGTGCTTTGCCGTGGTTCGGTACCGACCGTCACGGGCAGGGTGATTTCTCCTTCTGTCGTGACGGTGTCTCCGGCAAAGCCGATCAAGGGCGTGGAGACCCTACTAAGTCGATCCGTCGGTAGTCGCATTCGGGAGAAGGTCGAGTAAAACAAAACATTTGTCGAACTTCCATTATCAACAAAAATTCGTTTTACATCGTAATTGGCTATTGTCGCCGACACAACAACAGCGTCGTCGTGGGGAGTCTGGATGCCCCGAACGTCGTCTTCCGCGAAGGTGATTACGTCGTTCGGTCGTGGCTTTTTCATCGGCTCCCCCCCTGTAGACGTCCCCGATCCCAGCCGCTTGGAGATCATGTTGATGACTCCAGCCGTCGGCTGGTTAGTCGGCGCCTCTTCAGTCGGCTGGGGGCGTCGATCGGCAGTCGGTCGGGTCGGCGGACCCTTTCGAAATTTGCCGAGATACCCCCGGCGGATGAGATTTTCGATCTCATCCTTCAACTGGATGCATCGCTCGGTGTCGTGGCCGTGGCTCCGATGGAACCGGCAGTACTTCCGATGGTCGAGGCCCTTTGCCTTCAGAGGCGGAGGCCGTCGCAGGTATTCTTCCCCTTCGATCTCCATCAAGATCTGCGCACGGGGAGCGGAGAGAGGAGTGTAGGAGTCATACCTGGGACGCAACGACCTCGGAGTCTGTCGGCGGGGTGATTTTTGGATCTGTCGGGGTGGAGAAAGCCGACTATTGGCCGGGGGCCTGCTTGGTTCGGCGGGCTCCCGACCCTTTCTTCGCTTCTCCTTCGGACCCCTGGGCTCGACCAATCGTCGGTCGGACGCTCCTTCGTCCGCGCGCATATACTTGTATGCGCGCTCCAGTAGCTCGGCGTATGTTCGGGGGAGGGTCTTGTCCAGAGAATAAGTAAATCGGGACGACCTCAGGCCCCGCTTCATGGCTGAAACCGCCATGTCTTCGTTGAGGTCCCGGACCTCGAGCGTGGCCGCGTTGAATCGCGCCACGAAGTGTCGGAGCGTCTCGTTTTCCCCCTGCTTGAGGGAGAAAAGGCTATCCGACGTTCGCGGCGGCTTTCGGCTAGTGCTGAAATGGGCCACGAACGAGTGCTCGAGCTGCGCGAAGGAATGGATACTACCCGATCGGAGACCGGAGTACCAAGCCCTGGCAGCCTTGCGAAGTGTGGCGGGGAAGCCGATGCAAAAAAGAGCGTCGGTTGCCTCTTGAATTGTCATGAGAGCTTTATAGCTCTCGAGGTGGTCGACTGGGTCGGTGGAGCCGTCGTATGGCTCCACGTTCGGCATTTTGAACCGACTGGGAATCGGCTCGTCGAGGACCAGTCGAGAGAGAGGCTGGGCGGTCTGGAAGTCGACGTCGTTCGAAGACTTCTGGCCGTCCATCTGCAGTTGGGCGAGTCGGCGGTCGATCTCCTCGAACCGTCGCTCGTAGTCGTCCGCTCGTCGATGCTGGGAGACCCCGGGAGTGGAGCCTCCGGAAGACTCTGAAGGAGAGGCCGACGGTGTGCACGGCCGCTTTTCCTTCCTCGCCCGTTCCAACGGGGAAGGAGAGGGCCGCTGGGACCGTCGGTCGTCGCGCCGAGGTCGCCCCTCCTCCTCTCCGCGGGAGCGCTGTTGGGAGCGCTCGCATGGAGGTGACAGGGATC
>NC_026007.2:50881508-51007688 GCF_000442705.2 Elaeis guineensis | reverse complement strand
TTAAACAAAAAAAACAAAAATTGAAATTAGACAAAAAGCAAAACCCTAAATTATGAGAAAAAAAGAAAAAATTAAACAAAAACAAAGATTGGAGAGATTAAAACAAATATTGAAGAAATTAAACAAATATTGGAGAAATTAAACAAAAACAAGGATTGAAAGATTAAACAAAACTTTGAGAAATTTGGTATCGAAATTTGGTATCAGACAGAACTTAAACAAAAAGTTATCCATCAAAGCAAAATCATAAGTACAATGCAAATAAGTATTTTTTATGCTCTGATATATTTCAAAATTGAAACTTGCTCTGATACATCTTTTGAAATTTTATTCACCTTGATACATCTTAAGAAATTTGTTTTACTCTGATACACCCTACAATTTCTTTTAACTTGCTCTGATACATGATAAAATTTAATCCGATACAGTGTGAAGGTTTCTCTGATAAATTATAACATTTGATCTGATACAGTGAGAAAGTTTCTCTGATATATATATTTTTTGCTCTGATACAGTGTGAAATTTTCTCTGACATTTGCTCTAATACACTGTGAAATTTTCTCTGATATATTATAAAATTTTCTTGCTCCGATACATTATAAAATCTTTTCTGATATCATTGTAAAAATTATTTTTCTTGCTCTGATACATTGCAAAAGTTATTTATCTTCTCTTGCTCAAAATGATTTAATACCCTTTTCAAATCTTTAAGAAAATGGACAAACTATTTTTGCATTTATATTACATGCCAAAAGAATCATACTCTTTTCAAGCATATACACCTATAATGGATTCTTTTGAAATTAATACATTAACATAAGTATTTTTGTTCAAATATTTTGTCATCATCAAAAAGGGGGAGATTGTTGCTCCTAGATTGATTTTGATGATTACAAAGCAGATTGAAGGGATACAAATAATTTTAAAATGAAAAAGTCCTTATGCTCTTCAAGGGCAAAATCGTAATTTCACTAAAATCCTGATTTGATAGTACCATTTGGTAGAACAAATGATTTGAAATCTATTGGTGAAAATTTCATTGTGTTTGGACTTATATTCTTGAAGTTATGAAGGTTTGAAGTGTATGAGTCGACTCATGAGTCAACTCATGGCACTGTGAGCTGATTGGCACGCAAAAATTCTCCTTGGCACGCTAGTTTTCTGGCTTGGCACGACCTGTGAGTCGACTCATGAGTCGACCCACAAGGCATGAGTCGACTCATGAGTCGACCCCTGCTAATTTGAGCCAAGAAATTCCAGAAAAGCATTCTCTGGTTTTTGCAACAGAGGTCGACTCATGAGTCGACCCCTGAAGCATGAGTCGACTCATGAGTCGACCCCTGCGACGGGAAATGTCAGCAACGGCTATTTTTTTTGCCCATTTTAATTGTCATTTATGCTTCCTAAAAATCCTCTAACGGCTCTTTATCTACCTAAATTATTTTCTCTTGCTTCTAATGCTACAAAATGCTTTAAATGGTGAAAGAAATTGCAGATTACATAGCGGATCAAACGTGAAATCAAAAGAGACGAGGAGCAGAGAAAGAGAGAGAAGAATAGAAGAAAGGATCCGAAATTTGCAAGAAATAGCCTGAGATCAATGAAAAATCCAAAAAGAAAAAGAGAAAGGATCCATAATATACCAGAGAGATTGTGAAAGAGAAAAGCAAGATCTTTCAAGGAGAGAATTCTTCACGCCTATTGTTTCAACCTTGATCTAGAGATCGTTCAAAGCTTTCAAGAGATCTTCAATCAACAATCAACCTCTTCTCAAGCATTCAAGCGTTCATCCACTTTGAGAAATTTTGAAAAAGGGGTTCTTCATTTGAGTAAAGATTTTATTGTTATATTCGCTCATTTAAAGGAGCTGTTATTGTATTAATTTGTGCTCTAAATTTTCTAACTCTTTGTGAGTTTTTGTTCTTGTTTTTGGAGGATTTCCAAAACAAGGAAAGGTTGATCCGAACCTGAAATCAGAGTGTTTTGGGTTTACTTGTACCCGAAAAACAAGTGTTATAGCTTGGGATAGCTAGTGTCGGAGTTTCCGACGTTTTGTATTCGGGTTGAATACAAAGGATAGTGGATTGAAATTCCCAAGTAGGATCTTGGGGAGTGGATGTAGGTGCAAGGTTAGCACCGAACCACTATAAATCCTTGTGTTTGTGGTGTGCTTTATCTCTTCACTTTATTTCTTTATTATATTCTTGCATTCTTGCTTTAGGTAATTAATATTGAATTAAAGTCTTTGTTTTGATCTTCATAAGTAATCTGTTGGGCTTAAAATTTTTAGAAACCCAATTCACCCCCCCCTCTTGGGTTGCATAGCTGGGCAACAGTATTGAAATTGAACCACAAGGCTTGCTCGGTGATGAACCCTTCAGGACTCATCAGAATCAAACCAACACTACTTTCTTGAGAATTAGAAGCTCCATCCACATGTAAAATCCAAAATGAATCATCATCATCTTTTTCAAGGTTTCTCAAAATTGATCCATCATTAGGAATGGTGCATTCCATAATAAAATTAGCTAGTACTTGACCTTTTACTATAGTTCAAGGTCGGTATTGGATATCAAACTCATTGAGTTCAATGGTCCATTTAGCAATCCGACCTAAAGTGTCGATTCGTTGTAGCACCGATCTAAGTGGTTGATCTGTCAACACTATAACTATGTGGGCTTGGAAATAAGGTCGAAGCGATCGAGCCGATGTAATCAGAGTATATATCATCTTTTCAGTCTTATGGTATCGAGTCTCAGCATCTCACTGTAATTTGCTTTCACAATATACAGGCCTTTGGATGCCTATTTCTTTCTGGATAAGAACTAAGCTAACTACATGGGATGAGATAGATATGTACATATATAACTCTTCCCCTTCGACTGGCTTCGATAGACGAGGGGGAGAGCCGAGATATCTTTTTAGATCATCAAAAGCATTCTGGCATTCTTTTATCCATCTAAATTTTTAATCTACCTCAATATCTTGAAGAATGAGAGACATCTTTCAGTAGATCTAGAAATAAATCGGCTAAGAGCTGCCACTCGACCAGTGAGTTATTGAATTTCTCTAATTGAGGGCGGACATTTCATCTCTAGTAATGCATGAATCTTCTTAGGATTGGCCTCTATTTCCCTCTGACTTATAAAAAAATCAAGAAACCTATCCGAGATCACTCTGAAAGCATACTTATTTGGGTTGAGTTCATCTGGTGCCTCCTAAGCTCCTTGAACACTTCTTGCAGGTTGGCAAAATGCTGATCCTCCTTAGCACTTTTTACTTTCATGTCATCAATATAGACCTCTATATTTCAGTCAATCTGTCGCTTAAAGACTCTATTGACAAGGTACTGGAATATGGCACCTGAAGGGGCATCCACCAACTGATCAGTTCTTGACAGGAGAAAACTATTTTTTGGACAGATTTTATTGAGATCTTTATAATCGATGCATATTCTCTATTTGTCATTAGCTTTCTTGACCATAACAACATTAGCTATCCACTTTAGATAATGAGCTTCCCTGATATATCCTGCCTTCAAGAGCTTATCAACCTCTTCAGCCATTGTCTTTTGTCTTTCTGGAGCAAAACACCTCTTTTTCTGTTGAACCAGTTTAAATCCTGGATCAACATTTAGTCTGTGGATAATCACATCAGCAGTAATACCAGACATGTTAGAAGATGACCAGGTGAATACATTGATATTTGCCCAAAAAAACTTGATCATTTTATCTTTCAGACTGGGTTTAAGACTTATCCCGATCTGAACTATTTTTTTTGGATCATCTACCAATGAAATAATTTTTAGCTTTTCGACGGGCTCACCTTAGATCTTTTTGAGCTTATCTAATAGATTTGGCATATCAACTGACACATTCTTTGAGGGTTGTTTCATCTTGGAATTGATCATAAAACATTACCGAGCCACTATCTGATCTCCACGCATCTCCTCAATTTTTTCCATAGTCAAAAATTCCACCAGCAAGTGGTATGTGGAGACAATGACTTTGAGAGCATTAAGACCAGGTCGGTCGAAAATGACGTTGTTGGCAGATGGAACTTTGATCATCAGAAAAGTGAGCTACACCATCAATTTTCTTGGTTCTCGTCTTGCTGTGACCGACAGAGTAATTTCTCATTCGACAGCTACTAAATTGCTAGAGAATTTGACTAGTGGGGTACTGACTTGTTTCAGCTGATCTGACAAATTTATTTTTGAAAATATATCATAGAACAATACATCGATAGAGCTTTCATTATCAACCAAAATTCTCTTTACATCATAATTCGCTACTGTCATAGAGATGGCAATAGCATCATTATGAGGTGTTTGAATCTCCTTTACATCATTTTCAGAAAAAGAAATAACTTCTATCTTCTATCTCTTAGGAGATGGATCATCAATACTTTATAAGACACTGGATATCATGTGAATAACCCCAGCAGTAGATCGATTATGGTCCTCAGAGCTTCCTTCTGCCTAGGGTTAGTATTCTAAGGTCTTGCTCGATCTCGCATATTTATCGAGGTATGTCTGATGCACCAGGACTTCTATCTTATCTCGTAACTGTCTGCATTCCTTAGTATCATGATCATAATCCTAATGAAAATGATAGTACTTCTTTTTATCTCTTTTTTTGGTATAGTCCTCATAGGGTTGGGCCTCCAGAGGTATCCCTCTCCTTCAATTTCCATCAATATTTGAGCTTAGGGGGTAGATAGAGGAGTGTAAGAGTCAAAACACCATGGTGGACTTCTTGACCTCAGATTTTTTTGAGGTCGATCGAGGTCTTTGCCTTGTGGGGCTTCATTGTCCTCTCTCGACTGTTTCTTCCCATTTTTATCCTTCTTTGCCTATCTCAAGATGGCCTCTTCCTTCTCGGCCTGAGCATACTACCATACTCGATCGAGCATTTTATCATATGTATCAAAAAATTTTTATTTAGAGAGAAGATCAGGCAATTACTTTGAAGCCCTCTCTTCAAGTCAGACATAGCAACCGTCTCATTGAAATTTCTCACTTCCAGGATGGCTGCATTAAAGCGAGCCACATATTTTTGGAGGTCTTCTCCCTTCTGCTATTGAATAGAGAACAAACTATTTGTGTGCCTTAAGTGAGGTCGATTAGTATCAAAATATGTGACAAACAGCCTCCTGAGCTATTCGAAAGAAGAAATAAATCCCTGTAGAAGTCCAGAGAACCATACCCTCACTGCTTTCTTGAGGGTAGCAGGAAAAGTAATGCATATTAGGACATCAGAAGCCCTTTGTAAACCCATGAGGGCTCTGTAACCCTCAATATGATCTATTGGATCAGTGGCACCATCAAAGGACTCAACGGCGGGCATCTTGAATTGATTCAAAATCAGCTCATTTAGAATTTCATAAGAAAAAGGAGATTGAATATTAAAACTATTTTTATTCTGGGATCGATCTCCTACCTAGATCTCCATCAAGTGCTTCTTAAGATCCAGGACTTTTGCTCCAAATCAACCCCCATCTGGATTTTCATAGTAGTGGGGGTAGATTCTCTGTCAGCCTCATTATCAATATAGTGTTCATCTTAATGGGCTAGTTAATGACTGTGCTGAGACACAACTTTCGGGGGAGAAGCTTCATTTTGATATTACTCTTCTTTCTTTTGAAGCTATTGGATAGCTACTGTTAGAGCTTGAACTTACTGAATGAGGAGGTTGAACTGTTGGAGATCATGATGACTGATGGCTATGGCAGTGCCGCTTCTGATGCTCCTTCAGGAGATGATGGAGAGGGTTGCTGTGCTCATCCCTTGACCATCTTTTCCATAAAAGAATTTGAAAATCCTTTCTCTAGCATCATTCTATTGCTGTAAGACTCAAGATCAGAGGACGGGATGGATCTGGTGAAGTCAAAATGGAAGTAGGCCGCGATCTGGTCCGAATCATCCTCCAGGATCCTGCGAAAGAAGTCAAAAAATTAGGTAGAGATTCTCTGATTTTTGACCCTTCGATGCCTAAGTTAGTTCGAACCTTGAGAATAGGGGTGAAAAAGAGTGGGAGAGCAAGAGAGATCTAGTGGAACTAGAGAGGGACTGGATGAAAATTAAAGCTCTTGTTCAAGCACTAACTAGATTTTTCACTGACAGAGTCTCTCGTAGTCCAAAGATGTGGACCTAACGATGGAGGATCCCTGAATCTCTATTTATAAAGGGGTGGTGAGACCGTTATAGAGTTTGTTAGGCCATTAGAGGGGTTTGTTAGGTGATTAGAGCCACCTACAAGTGAGTTGGAATATAACCATATGTACTAGCTGGGAATAAGGTTATACTTCGCTATATTTGACAACTGTATATGAGATCATGACTAGCTATAGCTTAATTATGGTCCACCTTAGTAAAATATCGAGGTGATATTGCTGGTGACATAGTCGATCTCGATCAGGAACTGAGGTGAGCTAAAGAGGGCCAGAGCCAAGACCCCCAATTTACTGCACCCACAATGACCAATGTTACGACCTATGAAGAACAAGCGAAGTTGTATGATACAATCAACATAGTAACATGTGAACAAACAGAAAACCAAAACCACATCAAAACCATGTAATCTATACCCAAAAAATAATGATAGTAATGTTGTAAAGAACTCATGAACTATTATTAAAGCTATATGATGTTAGGATTTTTTCATAGATCTCATGCAAAAGATTAGAACACAAAATTATAATTCAAAAATAGATCTCCACATATAAGAGATTCATAATTCCCATGTAAGTTTAGAACACCGAATTATTCTAAGATTTAGGATGTATATCTATGTTCGCTATAGATTTCGAATAATTGATTAATCACATATGCTCAGATGAATATGAAAAGCCAAGTTCTTCTTTCCAACTTCTTCTCAATAGGTAGGTATTCGATGGGGTAAGCCTGAGAATCAATTTCATGATATTTTTAGAAAGTGGAGAGGGGATCTAGCCATTTAAAATTAACCCAAATAGGCCCTTCCATTATGAGTTTAAGTCAGATTCAGACCTACACTGTGCTGTCCCAACCACACCATCCAACATAAGATGCGCATAGTCCAAAATACAAGGATCACTCACAATATTGGGCTTACATGCATGTCCATTAATTCAGATCATATAATCAGTCCATTTTTAATAAAGCAAAGTAAATAATTAATGGCAGCCTATAATTAAAAAAATTCTCACATTCTCTCACTTGGACAATATTAATTATGATTTTAAAATTTTAAAATATTTTATTTTAAAAATGACTCTCGAGCTTAACAATTGAAAATACAATACGTGGCCATGATTTTTTTTAAAAAATATGATCCATTTAGCATCAATCATGCTAAATCATAGGATTCATTGTATCCTTTATTTGACACAAGACCTATCCATGGCTACAAACATCACCAATACTATCGATATGAGTCTTGCTGTAGTAGTGTAGCAAGAAAGTGTCTTCCAAAAGTGAGCCAAATACATATTATTTTCATTGTCGGTCTTCCAATTTCTCTTCAAAAAACAAGCTTGGATACAAAATAAGCAAGATTAATTTTAACGATTTCAACAATAAATCATTCTGTCTCATATACTCAACATGGTGTCAATGACGAGACAGCACAACATATCTGAGACTTGATACCTAGTCTCAAGTTTCATATAATAGGTACATAAATAAAAAATATCTTCAAATATACTCAAACAAATATGTACACATAACTAAAAGAATACAAGTACATCATTAATTTATCATGTCAACAATATATTAATATTCATCATAAGTGTATGAGATGAAAAAGATCTATAACAATAAAATATTAATAAAATATAAATACAAAGTCACTCCTACTAA
The DNA here is from genome assembly GCF_000442705.2 of Elaeis guineensis. Lineage (NCBI taxonomy): Eukaryota > Viridiplantae > Streptophyta > Magnoliopsida > Arecales > Arecaceae > Elaeis > Elaeis guineensis. The sequence goes on along the minus strand of NC_026007.2, from coordinate 50,999,848 downwards.
TCAAGTACATCAAAAGAACTTAATATACCCATATTTTCAACAAGCCTGGTAAAGCATATGGGCCTCAAACCCTTGGTCAGAGGATCAGCAAACATGAGCTCTGTATCTTTGTGCTTAACAGCTATGTCTCCTTTCTTCATAGGTCTCTTATTATCAAGTACTTCAGCTCTAAATATTTAGATCTATTGGAAGATTTATTGTTCTTTGTAAAGAACACAATAGCTCTATTATCATAATAGATTGTCAGTGATCTGATGGTAGAATGAATAATCTAAAGTCCTGCAATAAAGTTTCTCAGCCAAACAGCTTGAGTAGCAGCACTATAATAGGCAATAAATTCAGCTTGCATAGTGAAAGAAGCAATCATGGTCTGTTTAGCACTCCTCTAAGATACTGCACCCCCAATTAATATAAAAATATATCCTAAAATTATTTTAAAATCATCAAGGCACCCAGTAAGATCTGAATCTGAATAGCCTACCAAATTTAGGTTATCAGCTCTTCTATACACAAGCATATGGTCCTGATTTTCTGTAAGTACCTCATCACTCTCTTTGCAGCAACCAAATGTTAGAAGCCTGGGTTTGATAGATATCTACCAAGAACTCCCATTATAAAGGCAATGTCAGGTCTGATGCAAATCTGAGCATATATCAGACTCCTTATAGTACTGACATAAAGTATATTCTTCATATGATCTTTCTCAAGCTCATTGTTGGGGTACTGATCTTTACTGAACTTGTCATCCTTAGTAACATCACATGGTTTGCAATTCTACATATTAAATTTTTCAAGAATCCTGTTAAGATATGCCCTCTATAACAAACCCAATAGATGATGTGATCTGTTCCTATGAATTTCAATACCTAGGACAAAGGTTGCCTCCTCAAGATCTTTCATATCAAAAGTTCTAGATAGCATTTGTTTAGTCTCATTAAGCAAACCAAAATTACTACTGACAAGTAAGATGTCATCAACATATAAAACAAGAAAGATAAACTTGCTCTCACTGATTTTGAGATAGATGCACTGATTAATCTTATTTTTCTCAAAGCCAAAAGAGGTTACCATCTCATCAAATTTCAAGTCCCATTGTCGAGATTTTTATTTCAAGCCATAGATGAACTTCTTCAATCTATAGACTAAATGCTCTCTCCCACTTTCCTAAAAACCCTCAAGCTATTTCATATACACTTCCTTACTATGATTATCATTTAAGAAAGTAGTTTTAATACCTATCTAATAAAGCTCCAAGTCATAATGAGCCACTAAAGACATGATGATTCTGAAGGAATCCTTTGAGAATACTAGAGAGAAAGTTTCGGTGTAGTATATTCCCTCTTTCTGAGTAAAGTCTCTAGCAACCAATCTAGCCTTAAATTTCTCACTTCTTTCCTTAGAATCTTTCTTTGTCTTGTATATATACTTGCACCCAATAGGTTTATAATTCTTAAGAGGCTCAACAAGCTCTCACACTTCATTGTTACCCATAGACTGCATTTCTTTCTTTATAGCATCTACATCATAATATATTATGGGATCAACCGCATGCCCAATGTTATAATCATTTTCCTCAAGATAGATAAGAAAAGCATCAGGAATGGCAAGTCTCCTCTGTTTGGTAGATCTCCTTAATGGCACCTCCTCAACTGGCCGAACTAGTTGAAGATTCTCAATAGGAGCAGGAGGATCAGGGGTCTAAACATCTATTCTATCAATGGGTGCAGGAACTGCATTCTCATTTATATAAACATAGAAATGCAGACAATCTCAATCTGACAACTATCAATATCAATAGCTTGAGAAGATTCAACTCAGCCACATCAAGTTCTAGAAATTTAGCAGTCAGTAATTCTACAATTCTGTTACCTCTCCCAAGACTATAGAACCTATATGCTTTAGCATATTCTGGATATGCAATGAAATAATAGCGACTGGTTCTAGGGTCAGTCTTTTTCTTTATTGAATTATATATTCTTACTTCTACAGGACAACCCCAAATCTATCCTACCACATCAAGTTTGTCATAATACTCACCCTCACGATCAGATCTTACGATCTTGATGACCTTTTTCAATTATTTTTTAACTTCTATTTTGAAGATTTAAAATTTTTTCAAGAGCATTTGATTTTTTTAATTAAATAAAGATAATGATATCAAAAAAAATCATCAATAAACATGATGAAGTATTTATTACCATAGATTGTAGAGGAATAAGGCTCACTAATGTTAGTGTGAATTATTTCTAAAAGGCTTAAATTATGAATTGCCTCTTTCTTTTTAGTCTTAGTCAATTTATCCCTTATACAATTCATGAAAGTCTCTATATCCTCAAAATCTAAGGCAGGTAGTGAAGAAAATACTATGGTACACACGCAAGATTAACAAAAATTTTAATAGCAAAAGAGATCTAATCTAGCATGCATCTTTGTGATCACATCTTATAAAGCTAGTTCTATCATATCCTTAAGATCAAAATATAAAAATAACCATGAAGATCAGATCTTCAACTTAGCATGGATAGATTGTCATCATGATTTGATGATCATGGATATCTTTTTCTCAAGTTCTATGAAGAGCCACACATGTGTCCGACTTCTACAGGTATCTACAAGAACGATCTAAGATCCTCCTCTCGAACTCGATCTTTTTTCTCCAAGAAAAATCAGCATGCACTCTTTCTCTGGATGTGGAGATGGAATGCCTAACTCCTTGGGCATGTGGAAGATGGAGGACACCCAACACTTAGGTGTGGAGAGGAAAAATGCTCAACACCTTTGGGTGTGGGGCATAAAGAGGGAGGGCGTGAGGCAAGAGAGAGAGGTGCAGGCTCTTCTCTAGTTCTCTAGGGTTTTGAGATCTTGCTCTTAAGGATTTAAATAGCACCAAAGAACTCTTAATGGTTTAAGGCTTTGACTTATTCAGTGCCTTAACCCAGAAAGACTCTTGGCTCTTACCCATTTAGGCATGCTCATCTGATGGATGCCACCTCCTCCCTTTTTCTCATGCAAAAACTAGATGGGGCATGCACCCCATCTCCTTTCTCTCTTGTTCACACACAAGATAAGGATGCGCCAACTTTTGGCACCCCTTCATCCTTATCCATTTGGAGCGTGTGCCCCTTTGTTATTAATCCTTATCAAAAATCAGATGGGAAGCTTAACTCTTGGTGCCCCTTTTGCATGCATTTAACTTGGTCAGATCCCTATCCAATAGGAATTTCAAGTCTCAAGAGGATTTAGATTTAACCATATGCTAGCATGAGATTTCTAAACCCAATAAAATTTCATAAATTCTAATCCATTTAGGACTACATGAGCCCGATTACACAATCCCAGATTAATTTTTTTTTGTATGTGATCCTATAGGTTCAATTTTATCTGATAGTAAAATATATCATAATCTTCATCAATAATATCATTGAAACTCTTTTCAATAGATTGAAATATTTTTAATTCAACCAATTGAGAATTATTAATCATCAAAATAATTCTCATTGATCTCATAATCCACCAGTGACACCTAGTAGTATGTAGTAGCAATTCAATAGAATTAAATAGATGAATCTTTAGGTCCAGTTACTGTATGATTCGGTTCTTCCATCATGAGTCCCAACAAGATGGATGTTATGGATAACTCATCAAACCCCTCATTTGTCATATGTAAGATTCAATCGATTTAAGTTCTTTTGTGAAATCTTATGGAAACTCCTTTCCATCATTCACATTGACATAGCCATGGTCTTCAAAACTCAATCTCATGATCCATATAGAATTTTTTCTTATCTACTAAGGTCAATAGATCCCATCTGGATATGCATCCTATTCCTACAATGAGCCTACTGTAGCCAACATACACCTTAAGATTTTGAATAGCTAGAAAATCAAGTAACTGTGTAGTCTAACTACAGCAACCTCATTATGAATAGCTGAGGCACCATAGATTAAATAACCACTCATACTATTACGCATCGAGTAAGTCACGGATGAGTAGATAGATATCTAAGTGACTACTCGTGTTAGTCTTTTTCGATACCCTTGTTCTCTAATAACCATCTGCATTTTTGCTTTAGTATCTCCACACTATGGACTTGAGACTCATCTTTTCTAAATAAAATATGATCCATATACCAATCTATCCAGATCATTCACTATCCCTATAATGATCCATCGATTGAGAGTAATTTATGAATTAATCATTAATGACACTACCTCAAACTTTCAACTCTTGAGAATATATATCATTATTTTATTAATTCATCGAATGATTCATAGACACATTACATAATATGAATGAAAAAATAATCCAATTTTATTTCATTAATAAGTTCAAAGATATAAATTATGCCCTTAGAAAGTTTATATATGTCAGTCTAATTAGCTTTTAAGGCATACCTATAACAATCTCTCACTTCCACTAAAGTCAATTGGTCACAAATCTAAATCCCATCTTCTTAAGGTAGACTTCAATCTTTTATTAGCTCAGCTACTTAGTCAGTGGGTCAGCCACGTTGTCCGTGGTGTTGACTTTTTATACTTTGATGTACTTCTTTTTGAGGTAATTAAGGATAAGATGAAATCATTGCTCTATGTGTTTGGACTTCTGATGAGACCTCAGCTCCTTAGCTAAGACTATGACATTTTTGTTGTCGCAGTAGAGTGGATTAGTATCTGATGGCATCACAGCCAGCTTTATAACAAATTTTTTGAACAAGAATACCTCCTTAGTAGCTTTTGATATGGCAATATACTCAATTTCCATGATGGAGTCTGCTATGACAGGCTGCTTAAAACTTTCTAACTCACAGTACTATCGTTGCATAAGAAAATACTATATGATGTTGACTTTTGATCATCAATATTAGATATAAAGTCTGAATCAGTATGTCCTTGCACCCTCAACTCTCCTCCTCCAAAGATCAAGAACATATCTTTAGTTCTTCTCAAGTACTTGAGGATACATTTCACAGATGTCTAGTGCTCTTCATCTGGATTTGATTGATATCTGTTTATGACACTCACAGCATGAGCTATATCAGATTGTGTATATAGCATGACATACATGAGACTCCTTATAGTCGAAGCATAAGAGATCTTGCCTATACATTATATCTCTTCCGTATTGGGGCACATCTTCTTGAAGAGATGAATTTCATGCCTGAAGGGCATAAGTCTCCTCTTGGAGTTTTCCATACCGAACCTTTTCAACACCTCCTCAATATATATCTTTTGTGAAAGGTCTAGCATCCTCTTAGATCTATCTCTACAGACTTTAATCTCTAAAATATAGAATGCTTCCCCAACATCCTTCATGGAAAATTTCTTAGACAACCATAATTTGACTGAGATCAATATGAAAATATCATTTTCAATCATGAGGATGTCATCCACATACAGTACGAGAAAAGTGATAGCTTTCTTATTGATCTTTTTGAACACACATGGTTCCTTCTCGTTCTTGATGAAACCAAATGATTTAATCACATCATTAAAGTGGATGTTTCAACTCCAAGATGCTTGCTTAAATCTATAATTAGATCTTTACAATTTGTAGACTTTATGATCTCCATCACTGGAGGTGAAATCTAGAGACTGCTCCATATAGGTATCTTCCTTAAGATATCCATTTAGAAAAGCAGTTTTTATATCGATGTATCATATCTCATAATCCTTATATACTACGATTGCAAGTAATGTTTGAATGGATTTTAGCATAGCCACTGACAAAAAAATATCCTGATAGTTAATGTCTTCACATTGACTATAATTTTTAGTCACAAGCTTTGCTTTACAGGTCTCTACCTTTCCATCCAAGCCAATCTTTCTTTTATAGATCCATTTATACCTAATAGGTACTATATATTTTGACAGATCCACTAAGGTCCATACTTGGTTTGAGTGTATTGAGTCAATCTCTGATTTTATAGCCTCTAACCATTTCTCGAAGTCGATATCTGATATCGCCTCACTATAGGTCTTGAGGTCATCTCCATGTACCTCATTTCCAATGAGAAATATTTTCTCTACATCCTCTGTGATAATACCTAAGTATCACTCAGAAGGATGAAAAATCCTATTAGATCTATGAGGCGGAGGAGATGCATGTATTGGCTTAGCTTGAATAGGTTTCATAAGTTCTGAGACTCGTTGTTCTTCAGAGATTTTTTCTTCGAGCTCAATCTGTTTCCCACTACTTCTATTTTAAATGAACTATTTTTCAAGAAAGATAGCATGTTGGCTCACAATCACATTGTGATCTTTTGAGAGATAGAAATAATATCTTAAAGACTCCTTAGGATACCCTATAAAATGAGTTCTCAAAGTCTATCCTCTAACTTGTCTGTCTGTAGTCTTTTGACATGGACTGGACATTCCTAAATTCTGAGATGATCCAGACTCAGTTTCTTATCATACCATATCTCATATGATGTGGTAGGAATAGTTTTAGTGAAAATCCTATTTAACATGTAATTAGCTGTAAGTAAACTATGTCTCCAAAGAAATAAAGAAAGGTTAGTGAAACTCATCATGGATTGAATCATATTTAATAGGATTTGATTTTTTCATTCTAAAATCTCATTGAGTTGAGGCATTCCAGATAGAGTCTATTGTGAGACTATACCATATACCTTAAGATAACTTAAAAATTCTCCATTAAGGTATTCACCTCCTTGATCTAATCAAAGAACCTTTAGAAACTTTTTAATTTGCTTCTCTGCTTCATTTCTAAATTTTTTGAACTTTAAAAAGGCTTTAGATTTATATCTCATAAGATACATATACTCGTTGAAGAAAATATGCGGTAGTGCAGTACATGTAATTTTAAAATTTTATACAGTAAAAATAATAGAGTAAATAATTTAATCCTAATCACATATATAAGATCTAATCTTAGACTACCAAATCAAGATCTTTGATATAAAAATATATATATTTTAGATCTAAAAATAAAAATCACATCGATCTCATCGATGCTGAAATTCTAGATCTAACTATTAGATCTACCATAAGAATCAAAATAAGTTAGAGATCGTTACCAAACAAATTTTGATCTTGATATTCTCTAGTCCAATGATTGGAGAGGATGTTCCTCAGGTCACTCATAGCCACACAAAGTCATCTGGCCTTTATAAAAAAATCCATGTGAAGACTGACGCAGATCAGGGGCTCAAAGATGTTAGTCTACGAACAACTTCGACAGCTGACCTCTTTCTTCTTCTACAAGCACCTTGGACACTCCAAAGTGATAGAAAATCTGAAGGAGGAAGAGAGGAGGAGGAGAAGATGCTCTAAAAATAATAAATCTATAAGAGAATTAATTATGGGACGTCCAAGAGAGGGGTCCCCTTTTATAGACTAGAAATTGAGACTTTCCAAGAAAGGGTGCCATGAATCAATGCCAAAACCTCCTTTTCATATCCCAAAAAATTTTAAAAAAATTATTAGAATGTGGAGAAGGAATCTGGATCTCACACACCAAATATTCTTTAAAAAAAATAAAAAAAATAATATGACTCCAATAATATACCATATATGAAAAATCTCTTTCCTAGTCTGCATCTTATCTTTAATTTGGATCACATTCGAATTAGACAAGAGATAATATTATAACTCATCAGCTATAATCGATCATCCTTATTGGATCCTCTCTCATGATGCCAAAAATTACAAACCAAATCCAATTAGGCATGAAAAAATTGGCATGGATCCAGATGAGGTGCAAAAGATAAGGATAGAGTCTTAGTCTGACTTGGACTCTTCATTTCTAATTCAATTCTAATCCAAATCAAATTTGGATTGAAACCACTGATAGAAATGAATCTAATCTAATTAGAAATTTAAATATCTCATCAAATTCTTAATCCAATTAGGAATTAGCTGAGTCCAAACCCTGATCGAATCAGGATCAAATTTTTCTTGTAATCGGGTTTAATCATATCAATCCCAATATGAGTCGAACTGAATCTAATTCAATTACACTTGTTCCAAAGCTCTTTACTCAATCAAATTGGATCAATTAGTAATTTAATTATTAATTAATTCTCTATAAATGATAGAGTCTCAGTCTCAATGGGACTCTCTCACAGAGTCCTAGTCTAAGTAGGACTCTTCATTAGAGTCACAATCTAATTAGACTCTTCAGCCATCAGATCTGATCAAATCTTCTAATGCATGTGACCCCATAGGTTTGAACCTAAATCGATAGTATAGGAATAACTTTTTATACCAATTGATGTAATCATCTAGCAATGATGACCTGATGATCGGATAGGTCGAAGTGTTGCAAAGCAACCTTCTAGAACCTACTGGTGTATGATTACCGTATAATTCATCTCTTTGATCTAAATGCTCAAGGTGACGTAGGATTTAACTGTCAACCCTAATTAAGTAAACCACATTATATTTTAACCTTTCAAATCTATCTCATGGATTATCCTGATCAAGATTTTGCTAAATTAAATACACTAATGCATATCTTCTATCAATTTGGAGGGGTCAATTCCATCTTGACTCACACACCAACTTGATAAGTACTTGACTGTATCCAGTATCCTTCCATCACTAAGTTAGAAACTCAGATGGTCCGATAGTAAAGTACAGTGAGTTGCTTACAAGTTACCATGATGGTCTCAGGTCGAAGGAACATTTATACCCATACCCTTCACAAGCTACTCTTGACAGCAGAGTGCTTGACACATGGTCACATTCTATACGAATATACTCCTACATTCTATCTGCATACTATAACAGTGTCTCCACACTCTTTGATTAAGAGGACAACCAACTCATATGGCACACAACGACCTACACTTGATATCACTATCGTCCTAGTAATAGCGTATCGTTTGGCCGCGAATATTTTTAAAGACTTAATGACAAATCCTCCTTTGTCGATTAATAATAGTTCTAAGGACTTTATTATAACACAAAAGTTCAAAAATGGTCAATTTATAATGAAAATATCAACTAATTTTTATTAGTAAAAATTCATATACAATTTACAAGATGAGCACAATCGTCTAACGATTGATTTTGGGATACATTTTTTAATAACTCCCACTTGGACTAAAGCCAATTGATATAGTATCGTATACTCATCTTCAATTTATCATCATCGAACTCCTTGATTTCAAAAGCTTTAGTAAATGGGTCGGCCAGGTTCTTCCTTCCATCAATCTTTTGAAGGTCGACGTCACCTCGATCCACGATCTTTCAGATAAGATGATAATGGTATAGAATATGTTTGGTGTGCTGATGGAATCTCAGCTCCTTAGCTTGAGCAATGGCTCCAATATTATCGCAGTATATCAAGACAAGGCCATCAACAGAGGGTGCCACTCAGAGCTCGTCGATAAACTTTCACAATCATACAGCTTCTTTCGCAGCATCGAATACCGTGATATACTTTGCTTCGCAAATAGAGTCTGCCACAATATTCTGCTTGAAACTTTTTTAGTAGAGTTCTCCATAATTTAGGATAAAAATATAACCCGATATACTCTTACTATTATCATGGTCTGATTGAAAGCTGGAGTTGGTGAACCCCACAAGTTTCAAGTCAGTTTCACCATACACAAGCCACTGATCCTTAGTATTTCTTAAATACCTAAGAATAGTCTTTACAACCTTCCAGTGATTTTCTCCTAGATCAGACTAGTATCTACTCACTACCCCTAATGAGTATGTCACGTCTGGTCTTGTACATATCATGACGTACATAATAGAACCCACTATTAAAGTATATGGAACTTTACTCATATACTCTCTCTCTTGAGGAGTTGTCAGATAATCTCCTTTCGAAAGAAAAATTTTTTGGCCTATTGGAAGATAGCCTTTCTTGAAATTCTCCATGCTGAATCGTTTCAGCATGGTTTCTACGTATGTGGATTAAAAAAGTTCGAGCAACCTCTTAGATCTATCCTTATAGATCTTCATCCCTAGGATATAGGCTGCTTCTCCCAGATCCTTCATGAAGAATTATGACGATAGCCAAACTTTTATTCCCTGTAATGCAGGGACATCATTTCTGATTAAGAGAATGTCATCCACATACAATACAAGAAATATAATTATTGAACCATTTACCTACTTATATATGCAGGGTTCCTCTCTATTCCTAATGAAGCCATATATTCTGATCACCTTATCAAAACGTATGTTTCAACTTTGAGATACTTGCTTCAATCCATAAATGGATCTCTAAAGCTTGCACACTTTAGACTCATCTGTGGATATGAATCCTTCAGGTTGTATCATATACATCTTTTCGTTTAACTCTCCATTTAGGAAAGCTGTCTTCACATCCATTTGCCAGATTTCATAGTCCAAGTATACTGCTATTGCAAGCATGATTTGAATGGATTTGAGTATTGCCAAAGGAGAAAATGTCTCGTCATAGTTAATACTATAACACTGACGATAATCCTTGGCAACCAAATGGGTTTTATAGATCTCTACGTTTCCATCTGCACCCCTCTTCCTTTTGAAGACCCACTTACACCCTATGGGTTTAACCCCTTTAGGTGGGTCAACTCATATCCATACATCATTGACCTTCATGAGCTCCATTTTGGATCTCATGGCTTCAAGCCATTTATTAGAGTCGGACCTTTGCATCGCATCCATATAGGTGATCGGATCCTCATCGTTCTTATCGAGTTTGACAAGATCTCTATCTCGGACCAAGAAATCTAAGTATCTGTCTGACTGACGCGGTACTCTACCGGATTGCCTTAAGGATGTTTGTTCATAGGGCTCTAAGTTTGATCTCATCAAATTCAGTTCAGATTCAATCATTGGTGTCGGTTCTTCTACCTACCGAATTTTGTCAAGCTCGATTTTAGAGGCACTTATTCCTTCACTAAAGAATTTTTTTTTCAAAAAATATACCTTACTGCTGACAAACACCTTTTGTTCATCAGGCAAGTAAAAGTAATATCCTTTCGTTTCCTTGGGGTACCCTACAAAATTATACTTATCGGACCTAGGACTGAGCTTGTTAGTTTGTAATCGTTTAACATAAGTCGGACACCCCCAAACCCTAAAGTAAGAGAGATTCGGCCTATGTCCTGATCATATCTCATATGATGTCTTACTAACTGACTTGCTCGAAATATTATTGAGCACAAGATAGGTTATTTCAAGTGCATATCTCCAAAAAGAGATCGACAGAGTTGTAAACCCCATCATGGATCGAACCATGTCCAATAAGGTTCGATTTCTCCTTTCTGAGATACCATTATGCTGTGGTGTCTCTAGAGGGGTCCATTGGGAAAAAATCTTATTCTCTTCTAGATATATCAAAAATTCACTGAAAAAGTATTCACCTCCTCGATCAGACTGAAGAGTTTTAATATCTTTTTCAGTTTGTTTCTCTACTTCATTACGGAACCATTTGAATATTTCAAACGATTCGGACTTGTGGTTCATCAAGTAGATGTACCCATACCTAGATAGGTCATCTGTGAATATAATGAAGTAGCTGTATCCTCCTCTGGCATATATGCTCATGGGTCTACATACATCAGTATGTATCAGACCCAGTACATCACTGGCTCGTTCATTTTTTTCAGTAAAAGGTGACTTGGTCATCTTTTCAAGCAAACAAGACTCACAGGTAAGTAACGATTCATAATCATATTTATCAAAAATTTCTTCTTGAGCTAACCTATTCATCCTGTTCTTATTGATATGACCTAGTCTACAATACCAAAGGTAGGTATCCATGATATTATCTACTCTAAGGTATTTATTTGAAATGTACATTACATTAGGCCTAGATACAACATAGATACTATTGTTCAACTGTCCATGTAAAATTGTAACACCATTCATAATGATATCATAAAAATTTTTCTTTATTGGTATTTCATAATTGAAATTGGCCAAAAGGCCTACAGAAATAATATTTAAAAGAAAATCAGGACAGTAATGACACTCATTAAGAACAATATACTGAGACTTGAATACAAGCTTGATGATTCCTAAAGCTAGAACTGAAACTGATCTTCCATCTCCAATATTCAGGAATCTTTCATCTTCTCTGAATCTCTAAGTGACATGAAGACCCTGCAACGAATTGTAAATATGAATAGGGCTTTCAGTATCCAATACCCAGGTCATTGTATCTATAAGAGAGAAGTTACAAGGTGTTATCATAAAAGTACCTTGTCTAGTAACTGATTGCTTCTTCTTTTTTGGCCTATTCGGATCAAGGAAAGCAATATACTAAAGACAGTTCCTTTTTCAGTGACCCTGCTTGCAAAAGAAGTACTCTACCTGACTTTGATCAGTCTTGAACTTGGGTTTCTGAGACTGACTCCCAGCACCAGGCACCTTCTTATTCTTCTTTTTTTTTCTATCTTAAAGGAACGATGACTATCTGAAGAAGATCCTCCCATTAGATTCATTGTCTCCTTGTGGAGCTGGTGATCCTTCTCAAAAGTCTATAGCAACCCCAACAGACCATGGTAGTTGACTACAGGCTTCGTTATTCTGAAATGACTGAGGAACGGCAGGTAGGACTTGGATAGAGAGTTCAGGATCACATCCTTCCCTAGCTGTTCATACAAAAAAAAGTTGAGTTTGCTCAATTTTTCAATCTTCTCGATCATGTACAATATATGATCGGTAACAGATACACCCTCCCTCATTCGGGCATTGAAAATAGTGCAACTAGTCTTGTGCCACTCAACATCGTCAGGAGTACCAAACGAATCCCTCAATATTTGAAGTATTTTCTCTGGCTGAGCTTCTTCAAACTTTTGACTGAACTCATCATTCATGGAGGCCCGCATGATGCAATGAACTGTGGTGCGATCGTTGAGCCACTTCAAATAAGTATCTTAGACCGCTTCTCGGATGTTAGGAGCAGGTTCCTCAAATGTCAGATCTGTTATCACATAAAGGATCTGCTCGTGCTCCAAGACAATCTTTAACTTTCGATAACAATTATCGAAATTCAGTCCGGTAAGCTTCTCACTGTCCAACAGTAATCAGAGCGACAAGTTTGAGGCCATATCTGCACACATAAAGAAAATATAAAGTCTAATTAGTATACAAATTTATTAATCCTAAAGATTTGAACTTTAGTCTAAAGATCCTCTCATTATTTTATGCGAATTGATAGCCTTTACCTCCAATTCGAAGAATTACCTTAGCGGGTACTAGAATCCATACAGACTACATATAGGTCTGAGGATGGCTCGATCAATCTATATGCACGTATGGGTAGGTTCTCCACCAATTATTTTTTCAAACAACTTCTAGTATTTAATTTAGCCCCAGATTTCATTTCAGTAGACGATGGGTCTCCATTGAAAGTTTTGGTTAGATCAAACCATTAACATGAACCTACTCAGTGATTCTACCTAATGAATGATTAGGCTCGAGGATGGCTTGATCAACCCAACCATCATCAGATAGTTCAACAGAGTCATCATATGATGAATAATAATTCAATCATTCAGAGAGAATACCAGACGGATGGCGTCTGCAATGTCAATCAGAAATAATGAACCAATTATCACTCACTTTAATGAGAGGCTATGATCTAGTTATCACCATAACCAGCTCATTTTAGGAACCTAATAATTTAGAGAGTTTAATCAATTTAGAGAAGAGAGAAGAAAAGAAAAGATCAATCTGTAGACCATAATCCTCCCACTGACATCACCAAATCACTGAATCGGGTTAGGTCATATTGATTGAACTAGCACCTAGATCAGTTACATTGATCAACCTTAATGGCATGGGCTAACTTGAATCACTTAGCTATTTAATCAAAATCTAGTTCACCAAATTGGCCAGGTAAGTGAGATCGGTGGGAGGGTCTGCTAAGTTTGCCTTAGACACCATCGAAATGATCAGGTAAGCCGCTTCCAATTAAAAATCATCGATCGAAATGCCAAACTTACCTTAGACACCAATTGGTTAACTAGTTTTGATTTAACCAACTTAATGATTCAGGTTCAACCACTGAGCTATAATCAAGGTCCATTTGGTCTAATCAAAGACATGGACTTGATTATCTACAACTATTGTACTAGAGAAACTCTGATTAATCTAATTCAATATTTGGTTAGACAATCAATTTTTTTACATGGTCAATCAATTTTTTGATTCTAACCTTAGGTCTAACTCAATTAAAGAGAAAGACCTGATTTGAGCTAACCCATGCCTTATGTTTTATGCAATGTCATTAGATCTAAATCATAATTCTAGATCCAATCAGCTTGATACTTAATTCTTAATTAAGTTTGCATCAACATGGTTAAGGTTTCGAAAATAATTTTTCATGTAAATATTTTACATCAGATCATAAAATCTTTTAGTTCAAATCTAATATTTTTTTTATAATTTTAAATCAAAATAATTTTGATTAAATAAGATTAGATGTAACTAACCATCTTTGCAACTTGCATCACATACAACAACACCTAGGATTTCAAGATCTAAGATTTTGCAAGAAAGTAAGTTTTCTCTTTTCACTTTCTTCTTCATGGGACCTCACAGTGGCATCCCTACATGCTATGAAGAGTACCTCATTGAATGGGAGGAGAGGGTCATGAAATCCTACATGCTCCTATGACCGGACGTCCTGGTGATTACCCAATTTGAGTACTTTATTACTCAGAACATCTAATTTAAATAAATAATAATCAGATTTGAAAATAAACTAATTTAGATCTAATCTAAATCATAAATAATCAGATCTAATAATAAAAAAAATTAGATCTAAAGTCATATTAATTCATATCAAAATAATCTAACTCTGATACAAGTTGAAGAAAATTTGTGGTAGTGCAGTACATGTAATTTTAAAATTTTATACTGTAGAAATAATAGATTAAATAATTTAATCCTAATCATATGTATAAGATTTAATCTTAGACTACCATATCAAAATTTTTGATATAAAAAATATATATTTTAAATCTAAAAATAAAAATCACATCGATCTTATCGATGCTGAAATTTTAGATCTAACTATTAGATCTACCATAGAAATCAAAATAAGTTAGAGATCATTACCAAATAAATTTTGATCTAAATCTTCTCTAATCCAACAGTTAGAGAGGGTATTCCTCAAGTTGCTCACAGCCACACAAAGTCGTTTGGCCTCTATAGAAAAATCCACGCGAAGACTGGCATAGATCAGGGGCTTGGAGATGCTTGTCTGCGAACAACTTTGACAACTGACCTCTTCCTTCTTCTACAAGCACCTTGGACACTCCAAAATGATAAAAGATCTAGAGGAGAAAGAGAAGATGAGGAGAAGAGGCTCTAAAAATAAAAAATCTACAAGAAAATTAATTATGGGACGTCCAAGAGAGGGGTCCCCTTTTATAGACTAGGAATTGGGACTTTTCAAGAAAGGGTGCCATGAATCAACACCAAAATCTCCTTTTGGTATCCCAAAAAATTCCAAAAAAATTACTAAGAAATGGAGAAAAAATTTAAAGTCTTACATGCTAAAGAATTATTCAAGAAAAATAAGAAAAAAAATAATATGGCTCTAATAATATACCATATACAAGTCCTAGTCTCCATCTTATCTCTAATTCAGATCATATTCGAATTAGGCAAGAGATAATATTATAACTCATCAGCTATAGCTGACCACTCTTATTGGATCCTCTCTCATGATACCAAAAATCATAACCCAAATCTAATTAGGCTTGGAGAAATTGGCATGGATTCAGATGTGGCGCAAAAGATAAGGATAGAGTCCTAGTCTGACTTGGACTCTTCATTTCTAATTCAATTCTAATCCAAATCAAATTTGGATTGAAATCACTGATAGAAATGAATCTAATCTAATTAAAAATATAAATATCTCATCAAATTTTTAACTCAATTAGGAATTAGCTGAGTCCAAACCCTGAACGAATCAGGATCAAATTTTTCTTGTAATCGGGTTTGATCATATCAATCCCAATCTGAGTCGAACTGAATCTAATTTAATTAGACTTATTCCAAAGCTCTTTACTCAATCAAATTAAGTCAATTAGTAATCTAATTACTAATTAATTTTTCATAAATGGTAGAGTCTCAATCCCAGTGGGACTCTCCCACAGAGTCCTAGTCCAAGTAGGACTCTTCACTAGAGTCATAATCTAATTGGACTCTTCAGCCATCAGATCTGATCAAATTTTCTAATGCGTGTGACTCCATAGATTTGAACCTAAGTCAGTAGTATAGGAATAACTTTCTATACCAATCGATGTAAATATCTAGCAATGATGACCCGACGACTGGATAGGTCAGAGTATTGCAAAGCAACCTTCTAGAACCTACTGGCGTATATTTACCGTATAATTTATTCTTTTGACCTAAATACTCAAGGTGACGTAGGGTTTAATTGTCAACCCTAATTAAGTCAATCATATTGTATTTCAACCTTTCAAATCCATCTCATGGATTATCCTGGCCAAGATTTTGCTAAGTTGAAATTCACTAATGCATATCTCCTACCAATTCATAGGGATCAATTCCATCTTGACTCATACACCGACTTGATAAGTACTTGACTGCACCCAGTATCCTTCCATCACTAAGTTAGAAACTCAATGGTCTGATACTAAAGTATAGTGAGTTGCTTACACGTCACTGTGGTGGTCTCAGATTAGAGGGATATTTATATCCATATCCTTCACAAGCTACTCTTGACAGCAGAGTGCTCGACTTATGATCACGTTCGATGCGAATGTACTCCTATATTCCATCTGCATACCATAACAGTGTCTCCACACTCTTTGGTTAAGAAGACAATCAACTCATATGGCACACAATGACCTACACTTGATATCGCTATCGTCCTACTAATAGCGTATCGTTTGGCTACAAATATTTTTAAAAACTTAATGATAAATCCTCCTTTGTCAATTAATAATAGTCCTAAGGATTTTATTACAACACAGGAGTTCAAAGATGGTCAATTTGTAATGAAAATATCAAATAACTTTTATTAGTGAAAATTTATATACAATTTATAAGATGAGCACAATCGTCTAACGATTGACTTTGGGACATATTTTTCAACATTCGTACCATAAATAATCATCAATAAAGATAATAAAATAGAGATAATCTTCTTTGACTGGTATATTAAATGGGCCGCACACATCAGTGTGTACTAGGATAAATATCTCATGATTTTTTTCTCTTATCCCACAAAGGGTAGCTTGATCATTTTTTCTTGAAGGTAGGATTCATAGATCGAATATAGCTCAATAGTCAATGAGCCTAAAAGCTCATCTTTCTCTAGTTTGTTAATTCTTTCTTTTCCTATATGATCTAGTCTAAGATGCCACATATACTGTAGGTTAACTTCATCTCTAGATCTTTTAGATCCTATGGCATTCACTTCCTACTCAATTACATTTACAAATACATCAACATGTAAAAGATAGAGATTGCTAATTAAAAAACCATATCCAACCATTATATTTTGCCAAATAAATGGTATAATAGTCTTTATTAAAATGAAATATATAATTCTCCTATGCTAGAGATGAAACAGAGATCAAATTTTTGCTAGCACCAGATACAAAATAGCAACCCCGAAGAATTAAATTAAGATCAGATAGTAGTTGTAGAAGATAGATCCTCACAGCCACAACAGTAACTCTTTCTCTGTTTTCAACTCATTGGGTCATTTCTCCTTCCCTTAGCCTTCTACTTTTCTCAAGACCCTGCATAAAAATGTATAAATGAGCACTAGAATAAGAGTCTATAATCTAACTGAAAGTAGAAGAAACTATAAAGTTAGTTTCAATAATGAGCAGGTCAGACATACCTTCAGAAGGTGTGCCATTCTTCTTGTTCTTCAGGCTAGCCAGATAAGCAAGACAGTTCCTCTTCCAGTAGCCATTAGCATTACAGTGGAAACACTTTTCTTTATCTGCGGCCTTTTTGGGAGCTTCTTTCTTTGACTTGTTTTCAATCTTTTATTTCTTTATGGGCTTCTCCTTCTTTCTAGTAGATTTTCTCTTGAAAGATGAAGTCCATTCCACATCAAGAACAGTATCTCTTAAACTCTTCAAAAACCCTTCAGTGGTTATCAGTATATTTAATAACTCAATTTTAGTGCACTGTATTTTATCATATGATAGTTTATGATAAACTACGTATACAAATTAGTAAAGAACTATAGGATCAAATCAATCTGTAATTTCTTATCCATGGACATATCGAACTTCTTAAGTTCATCCAAGTCATTGATCATTGTCAGACAATGATCATGGACAGACTGTCTATCATGTATCTTCGCTTTGAAGAGTCTATTGGACACTTCATAGTAGGTTGCACGGCTCTGCTCATTATACAACTCTTGTAGATGAGTCAGTATGCCCTTGATAGTTTTTATATCCTCGTGCTGGCATTAAAGTTCATTAGATGTAGATGCTAGCACGTAGCATCGGGTCTTGTTGTCATCGTCCAACCATTTTAATTTTCATAGGATGCCCTTTGATCAGGGTTGGACGAGCTGGCAGAGAGGAAATATCTTGCTCAAGTACATAGCTCAACTTCTCGAAACTCAAGACTATCTTTAAGTTTTGGAGCTAATCTTTGTAATTGGGTCCAATCAAGTGGTTGGTATCAAGGATGCGAGTGAGAGGCTTAGAAGTAGACATTTTTTATAGAGAGAAGAAGATTCTAGTTAGACTTTATATTTGACTTGTTTTAGTTTATTTTAAAAGTTTTATTTTAAAAATAACTCAACTCTCACTATTTTCTCAAAATCTTCCACACTCTTCGGGTGGAGAAATGGAAACCTCTATGATTAAGATTTCAAGTGGATATTATGGTCCCGCTGATTAGCACACCATTTCATCTGACAATTATTGATAATGTGTCAATTAATGAGTAGCAACTTTTGTTCAATGCTTCTCAAGCAAATTACAATGGTTACCGATCTCTATGTTTTGAAGCCTTATCTGACAGTTATTGATCTCATTCCTTAGTTAAGTCAGATCCGCTGTTCTTACAAAAGTGAAGTCATCATTGAGACTCTCACCTAACAGTTATTTGGGTCAACCCCATCTCCACCTTGCAGCATCTTATGCTAATAGAGTGATTGCATCTTTTCGATGTAACTGAATCACTGTATCTAGCTGAGAACAATCAACACCAAGAAGGGCCACATATCTCCAATGATGGAAGATCGCTCGACTTAATATCTACAAGGAGATTTAATTTAGGTTTCTTTGAGTTTTAATTGTTTATTTATATTTGATGTAAATCTATAATTACATTGAATCTACTTAAGAGATCTTGACTTGGTTCGTTCAGATCGGACTCATGGTGCAATGCAAATAGGGTGAACTCAATACTAAGCATCCCAAAATAGAATTTAGTCAACTAAATTGATCAGATAAGTGAAGATTGGTGGGAGGCTCTCCATGCGAATGCAATGGTCCTAATTAAGTAACCATATTTCAAAGCACTTTTCTTAGACACCAATAGGTCAACTTATTCCAAATTGAGGTTGACTTTTGGTTCCTCACCATAGATTACGAGATTGCAACCATCTTAATGTATATTCATGATACAATGCTATATGAATGGTGGTAGTGATTTAATGCAATCACTACATGTA
The DNA here is from genome assembly GCF_000442705.2 of Elaeis guineensis. Taxonomy (NCBI): domain Eukaryota; kingdom Viridiplantae; phylum Streptophyta; class Magnoliopsida; order Arecales; family Arecaceae; genus Elaeis; species Elaeis guineensis. Next base: position 50,980,245 of record NC_026007.2, on the reverse strand, counting down.
TCAATGAAAAATACAATACGATCATCTAATAATCGAAATAAAATTAGATTTTATTTTAATTAAGTCTTTTTCTTTTTCTCAAAAAGTGACTTTTGATTAAGGGTCTCATCTGTTATCATCCTAGGACAATCTTTCAATATAACGTCTGTTATGCCAAGACAACCTTATATCAGCATGATATTTGATTAACCCAAAACTTATCAATTAGATCTCTGATTTTAAAATTTTTGATCTAAAATTTCAAATCTAATCTAAATTTCATATCCAAGCATAAGAAAAGTGATCTAATTAAAACCAAAAAATTTAGATCTAATCTAAATTTTAGATTTAATTGAAAATAGAAATTTCTCATCTAAACTAAATTTTAGATTTAATTGTAAATAAAAATTTTAGATCTAATCTAAATTTTAGATTTCATCAAAATTTAGATTTAATCTAAATTATAGATCTAAATATAATAAAAAAATTAGATTTAATTAAAAAAAATTAGATCTAACTTAAATTTTAGATTTAATTGAAAATAAAAATTTTAGATCTAATCTAAATTTTAGATTTTATTAAAATTTAGATCTAATCTAAATTACTGTTGCTCCTAGATTGATTTTGATGATTACAAAGCAGATTGAAGGGATACAAACAATTTTAAATTGAAAAAGTCCTTATGCTCTTCAAGGACAAAATTGTAATTTCACTAAAATCCTGATTTGATAGTATCATTTGATAGAACAAATGATTTGTAAACTATTGGTGAAAATTTTATTATTTTTGAACTTATATTTTTAAAGTTATGAAGGTTTGAAGTGCATGAGTCGACTCATGAGTCAACTCATGGCACTATGAGCTGATTGGCACGCAAAAAAAATTTCCATGGCACGCTGGATTTTTGGCTTGGCATGACCTGTGAGTCGACTCATGAGTCGACCCACAAGGCATGAGTCGACTCATGAGTCGACCTCTGCTGATTTGAGCCGAAAAATCCAGAAATCAAGACTGTCTGATCTGTGCAACAGAAGTCGACTCATGAGTCGACTCCTGTAGCATGAGTCGACTCATGAGTCGACTCCTGCGACGGAAATCGTCCGCAACGACTATTTTTTTGCCCGTTTTAATTACCTTTTATGCTTCCTAAAATTGCTCTAACGGCTCTTTATCTGCCTAAATTATTTTTTCTTGCTTTTAATGCTATAAAATGCTTGAAATGGTGAAAGAAATTGCAGATTAAATAGCAGATCAAATTGGAGAGAAAACAGAAGATCAATCGGCAGATCAAAAGAGAGATAAAATTTATTGAGAGGATCCACGAGATAATTTGAGAGAAAAAGAAAAGAGGATCCAAAATCCACACGAGAGATTGTGAAAGAGATTCAAGAGCTTTCAAAGAGAGGATCTTTCAAGCCTATTGTTCAACCTTGATCTAGAGATCTTCCAAAGCTTTCAAGAGATCTTCAATCAACAATCAACCTCTTCTCAAGCATTCGTTCAAGCGTTCATCCACTTTGAGAAAATCCGAAAAGGGGTTCTTCATTTGAGTAAAATTTTTATTGTTATATTCGCTCATTTAAAGGAGCTGTTATTGTATTAATCTGTGCTCAAAATTTTCTAACTCTTTGTGAGTTTTTGTTCTTGTTTTTGGAGGATTTCCAAAACAAGGAAAGGTTGATCTGAACCTGAAATCGGAGTGTTTTGGATTTACTTGTACCCGAAAAATAAGTGATCTAGCTTGGGATAGCTAGTGTCGGAGTTTTCGATGTTTTGTATTCAGGTTGAATACAAGTATAGTGGATTGAAATTCCCAAGTAGGAGCTTGGGAAGTGGATGTAGGTGCAAGGTTGGCACCGAACCACTATAAATCCTTGTGTTTGTGGTGTGCTTTATCGCTTTATCTTATTTCTTTATTATATCCTTGCAATACTGCTTTAGGTAATTAATATTGAATTAAAATCTTTCTCTTATTCATCATAAGTAATTAATTAAGTCTAAAATTTTTAGAAACCCAATTCACCCCCCCTCTTGGGTTGCATAGCTGGGCAACAAGTGGTATCAGAGCCCGGTGCTCTAGCCCTTCTTTGATCTAACAATCAAAGAGCCAAAGATCTATGGCAACCCATGTTGGTACTTCTTTAGCCGAGGGGCAATCAACAAACCGACCTTCACTTTTCAATGGGTCTAATTACACCTATTGGAAAGCTCGGATGAAGATTTTCATACAAGCACTCGACTATGATATGTGGAGTATCATAGTGAACGGTCCTCACACACCCACCAAGATTATAGATGGTGAGGAGTCAACCAAACCCGAGAAAGAATGGGATGAGGTTGACAAGAAATTGGCACAATTAAATGCCAAAGCCATGAATGTTCTTTATTGTGCACTAGATGCAAGTGAATTCAATCGCATTTCTACTTGTGCATCTGCTAAAGAAATATGGGATAGGTTAGAAGTAACCCATGAGGGAACAAATCAAGTAAAAGAGTCTAAAATAAACATGCTTGTACATAAATATGAATTGTTCAAAATAGAATATGATGAGTCCATAACTGCTATGTTTACTCGTTTTACTGATATAATTAATGGTTTGAAGAGTCTTGGCAAATCTTATACTAACAGTGAACTTGTAAGGAAGATTCTCAGGTCACTGCCAAGAACTTGGAAAGCCAAGGTGACTGCCATCCAAGAAGCAAAGGACTTGAACACTTTACCTCTGGAAGAGCTTCTTGGATCCTTGATGACTCATGAACTTAGCATGAAGCAACATCAAGAGAATGAAGTCAAAAATAAAAGAATCATTGCCCTCAAATCCACAACTTCGCCTGATTATGAAACGAATGACACTGAAGATGAAGAACAGGATGAAGAGATGGCACTCATCACCCGAAAATTTAAGAAGTTTCTAAGAAAAAGGAAACAGGGGATGAGAAAGAAATTCACAAAAGGGGAACAAAGCAAAGAAAAAGAGAAAGATCAACCCCTTACATGCTACGAGTGCAAGAAGCCGGGACATTTCAGATCCGAATATCCACAACTGAAGAAAGGTCCCAAAAAGTTCAAAAAGAAGGCAATGATGGCGACTTGGAGTGCGAGTGATGATTCAAGCTCCGACGAGGAAACCTCAACAGAATAAGCCAACCTGTGCCTGATGGCACACGAAAATGAGATGTGTCTAGCATCCCAAGAAGGAAACAGGAAATGGTATCTTGACAGCGGATGCTCGAGACACATGACTGGTGATGAATCACAATTCATCACGCTTGATGCTAAGGATGGAGGGATGGTCACCTTTGGAGATAATGGCAAAGAAAAGATCATCGGGATAGGTAACATTGGTATCACTCCCTCCAAATACATTGAGAATGTTTTACTAGTTAAAGGTTTAAAGCATAACTTACTTAACATTAGTCAATTCTGTGATAAAGGGTATAAAGTAGTTTTTGAATCATCTGTTTGCATTGTGACTAGTCCTATTAACGATGGCATTAAATTTATAGGACATAGGCATGGCAATGTTTATATGATAGATTTGAATGACTTAGCCAAATTAGACATGCAATGCCTAGTATCCTTGAATGCTAAAATCAATGAGACTAGTTGGCTGTGGCATCGTAGACTTGCACATATCAGCATGCATTCTCTTTCAAAATTAATTAAGAAAGATTTAGTTCTCGGTTTGCCAAAACTGAATTTTGAAAAGGATAGAATTTGTGATGCATGCCAATTAGGTAAACAAACTAGAGTATCATTTAAATCCAAAAACACTGTTTCAACTTCTAGACCATTAGAGCTCTTACATATGGACTTATTTGGACCAACAAGAACCACCAGTCTAGGAGGAAAATGATATGGCTTTGTAATTATAGATGATTACTCTCGTTTTACTTGGATTTTTTTTTTGGCTCATAAAAATAAAACTTTTCATATTTTCACTAAATTTCATCGAAAAGTTTTTAATGAAAAATATTTTTCAATTCAAAATATTAGAAGTGATCATGGAACTGAATTTGAAAATCAAGATTTTGAAAATTTTTGTGATGAAAATGGAATTGGCCATAACTTCTCTGCTCCTAGGACACCCCAACAAAATGGGGTAGTTGAAAGGAAAAACAGAATCTTAGAAGAAATGGCCCGTACCATGTTGTGTAAGCAACCTTCCAAGATATTTTTGGGCGGAAGCAATTAACACAGCATGTTACATTTTAAATCATGCTTTAATTAGACAATTTTTAAAGAAAACCCCCTATGAACTTTGGAAAGGAAGAAAACCAAATATTGCATATTTTCATGTTTTTGGTTGCCGATGTTTTGTATTAAATAATGGCAAAGAAAAACTTAGTAAATTTGATGCAAAATCAGATGAAGCAATCTTTCTAGGTTACTCCTCTACTAGTAAAGCATTTAGAGTTTTCAACAAAAGAACTTTAGTAGTTGAGGAGTCTATACATGTTGTTTTTGATGAATCTAACGATCTTCCTTCAAGGAAGAATGAGGGTGTTGATGATGCAGATCCACTAATAGAAGGTATGAAGGAGATCACTCTGAAAGATTCAGCAACTCCAAAAGACAAGGATCAAGAAGACGAACAAAATGAAAGAGGTGAAGAAATTCAAGAACAACCTCAAGGTACAAATGACCTACCCAAGGAATGGAGGTATGTTCACAACCACCCTAAGGAGTTAATTATTGGTGACCCTATGCATGGGGTAAAAACCCGTTCTTCACTAAGAGATGCAGTTAATCATTGTGCTTTTGTATCTCATCTTGAACCTAAAACTTTTGAAGAAGCTGAAAATGATCATAATTGGATTAATGCTATGCAAGAGGAACTTAATCAATTTGAAAGAAATAATGTTTGGACCTTAGTATCAAGACCTAAAGATTATTTAAATAATTGGCACAAAATGGGTCTTTAGAAACAAATTAGATGAGCATGGAAATGTAATTAGAAATAAAGCAAGACTGGTTGCTAAGGGATATAATCAAGAAGAAGGAATTGATTTTGATGAAACCTTTGCACCTGTTGCTAGATTAGAAGCTATTAGACTTCTACTTGCATATGCTTGCTTTATGAAATTCAAATTATTTCAAATGGATGTTAAAAGTGCATTTTTAAATGGATATATCTCTGAAGAAGTATATGTAGAACAACCACCCGGATTTAAAAATCATGCTTTTCCTAATCATGTCTTTAGATTAAATAAAGCTTTATATGGATTAAAACAAGCACCTAGAGCATGGTATGAAAGGCTAAGCAAATTTCTAATGAATAATGGTTTTTCAAGAGGTAATGTAGATACAACCCTATTTATTAAAAGAAATCAAAATGATATGCTAATTATACAAATTTATGTTGATGATATAATTTTTGGGTCTACTAATGAATCCCTTTGTCAAGACTTTGCTAAGCTTATGCAGGGGGAGTTCAAGATGAGCATGATGGGAGAACTCACCTTCTTCCTCGGACTCCAAATCAAACAATCAAAAGAGGGAATCTCCATCACCCAAAGCAAGTACACCAAGGAACTACTCAAAAGATTTGGAATGGAGAACTGCAAACCAATTGGCACACCAATGAGTCCCTCATGTAAGCTTGACAAGGATGATGAAGGTAAATGTGTAGACTTAAAATACTATAGAGGTATGATTGGCTCATTATTATATTTAACTGCAAGTAGACTTGATATCATGTTTAGTGTTTGCTTATGTGCTAGATATCAATCTAATCCTAAAGAATCTCATTTGAATGCTGTTAAAAGAATCCTTAGATACTTAAATGGTACTCAAACTCTAGGGTTATGGTACTCTAAGGACTCACAAATTAATTTATTAGGATATTCAGATGCTGATTTTGCTGGATGTAAATTAGATAGAAAAAGCACAAGTGGAACTTGCCAATTTCTTGGAGTTAACCTAATCTCATGGTTTAGCAAGAAACAAAATTCGGTGGCACTGTCTACGGCTGAGGCCGAATACATTGCAGCCGGAAGTTATTGTGCTCAAATCTTATGGATTAAGCAACAACTCGAAGATTTTGGAATCAAACTTAATGAAACACCAATAAGATGTGACAACACAAGTGCCATAAATCTATCTAAAAAAATCCAATTCAACACTTAAGATCTAAACATATTGAAATAAGACATCATTTTATAAGAGAACATGTTCAAAACAAAAATATAATTCTTGAATATATTTGCACTGAAAATCAATTAGCTGATATCTTTACAAAGGCCCTTAGTGAGGATAGATTCTGTGAAATTAGGAGAAATCTAGGAATTCTAGATCCATTTGCCTAAAATTTCTCAATTTTCAAAGAATTGATTAGAGCTCAATTTTCAACATCTATCCTGGTCCCAAAAGCTCAAATTTATCATTCTAAAAACTTATCATTGAGCAAAATTCCTTCACTCAAAATTTCAAAATTTTCTAGAATTTATTCATATTTTTCCTGATTTTTTGAACTTCATGAGTCGACCCCCATGAGTCGACTCAATGGCAAACTTGTAAATCCCACCAACTTTCAACGGGTTCATTGTTTTTATACTGAAACCCTGTTCGTGAGATGACTCATCTTCCCATCATTCTTCTTCCAAAAACCATCTTCTCCAACTCTTTTTGCTCCAAATCCAAGGATTAACTCCGAGGCAATTCTCCCTCCTCCTCTCCACCAAAAATCGCCACCTTGATAAGGATTTTTTTTTGTGCTTTCTCGCTTTGCTTGGCGCGGTTGGAACGTGCCCTAGCACTTTACCGAACTTCCAAAATTCGCTTCTTTTCTCCACCAAAATCCTTCTTTACTCTCTTGTGATTTCTCCTCCACTCAATTCAAGTCCTCTTGCCTGCTATTATAGTGGATATGGCTCTGAAGATGAAACTTCCCCAAAGAAAAAAATCAATCCGTGAGTCTGAAGAAATTGTCAGAAAGAAAAGGCAAGCCGCTCAATCTTCAACTGCTCCCACTCCAGTTTCAGTACCTACTCAAGGTCCCTCTCAATCCCTCCTAAGCCCCAGTAAGAATCCTCTTTCCGATAGAAAAGTAGAAATCGGAAAAAATATAGATTTTCGGTTCTTTGAGGAAGAAGGATTTACTTTTGCTACCAAAATTAAAAACCAAGGATGGGAACTCTATTGCTCTCTTAAGGAAGTCACCTATGTTGACCTTGTTAGAGAATTCTACCAAAACCTACTTTATGGAAGTGGGTCAGTGACTTCAACTGTAAAGGGAATTGATATCTGCCTGGATTCTAGGATATTGGGAGAAATACTTCAGTTGCCTAGTGAAGGATATTCATATATGGAACTCCCAATTAAAGAAGAGGGGATCAGAATTATTTTAGGAGAAACTTATTCAGAAAATTTAAACAAATTGGAAGCAAAGATTTTGTCCATTGAGATGAGGGTCCTGCATCAGATAGTAACAAAGCTCTTTTTTCCTAGGAGTGGTAGACATGACTTACTTTCCAGCAGAGATGTATGTGTCATGTTTCATGTCATCACTCAGACCCCCCTGAACCTCCCTGCACTTATGATAGAGGCCATGAGAGAAACTTTGAATAGATCCAAGGCACACTTGCCTTATGGTATGGCCCTTACTAGAGTATTCAGGAGGTTTGGAGTTAGTTGTGAGGGGGAGGCTGCTACTAAGCTCTCTCATGTGGACACTTTCAACCAACACACCCTGCACCGAATGGGATTTGTAAAGACTGATGGTGGTTGGATCAAGGGATCTGAGGAGAGAGTTGAGGAAAGAACTGAAGAGAGAACTGAAGAGAGAGCTGAAGTCAGAACTGAAGGCAGAGTAGAAGAAGAAGATCCATTATCTCCTGTCCATGACTTCAGGGCAGCATCACCACATATCCAGTTCATTCCTGATACTGAGGCTGGCCCTTCAGAGTTTACTAGGATGCCCACACCAGTGTATCAGCCAGAGAGTAGAGCACCTCATTCAGAGTTCAGACTGGCTGACGATCAGATCGAGCATATTTCACAGCGTGTGGCTTCTTTGCTCTCTAGTCAGTGGGGTAGTACTTCTTTTGCACCTGGAGCCACCTCTTCTGATCAGACCATTACTCCCCACATCTCCACTGTGTTTCAAATGATATCAGATCAGTCCATCCAGATCCAGCAGCTTGAGGACACAGTCTGGAGACTGACTGGCAGAGTTCTTGACTTGCAAGGGCAAGTCCTTGCTTTGGCCCATCTCAAGCCACAGGAGTCAACCATTGAGGTCACAGACCTCACTGCAGAGGCTGGTAGGCTCAGAGGAGCACTAGAAGGTGGATATGAATTGCTGAGGAAAGAAATCCAAGGATCGAGTGAGCATGCTACCACTCAGTTCACTGCTCTACTTCAATCTGTTTCCAGAGCACTAAACGTACTTGATTCTATCAGACTCACCCTTTCTGTTCAGTCTTTGGCCTCTCAGCGTTCTCAGCCACCCAGTTCATCTCGCTCTCCTGCTCGTGCCAGCACCTCCACTCGTGGCAAAGGCAGACGGGGTAGAGGACGCACTTCTGATCCATCATCTCCTCACCCTATATCTGATGACTCCGATCATTGACTTATCTTGATCTTTACTAGATCCTAGGTGTTAGTGTCTTGTTCTAGGATCTATACCTTGGGGCCATGTATTGACAATTAGCTGGTTGAATTTTATTTTTAAGAACTATGTATTGAAACAATTATGTTTTTAATGGAATCATTTTTCACTTATATTTCTACCTTTTGTAATGATATTGATCATATTTTGGTTATATATATTCTTCTTGTGGAAAAATTGTCTTCTCTTTGTTGTTGTTTGCTGTTGATAATTGCTATATTAAGGGGGAGCAAACTTCTATGATAAACTCTAAAAGGGAAGAAATTAAAGAATATTTAAAAAAAAAAAAGGAAGAGTTAACCATATTTGATGATGTCAAAAAGGGGGAGAAATTAAACAAAACAAAATTGGAGATATTAAACAAAAATTGGAGAAATTAAACAAAAATTTGAGAAATTAAATATTTGAAAAAATTAAACAAAAATTTGAAAAATTAAACAAAATTTGAGAAATTAAACAAAAATGGTATTTTGAAAAATTAAGCAAAAAATTGAGAAATTTGATATCAGACAGAAATTAAACAAAAAGCCATCCATCAAAAGCAAAATCATAAGTACAATGCAAATAAATAATTTTTTATATGCTCTGATATATTTCAAAATTCAAACTTGCTCTGATATATCTTTTAAAATTTACCTTGATACATCTTAAGAAATTTGATTTACTCTGATACACCCTAAAATTTCTTTTAACTTGCTCTGATACATGATAAAATTTAATCTGATACAGTGTGAAAGTTTCTCTGATATATTATAACATTTGCTCTGATACAGTGTAAAATTTTCTCTGATATATTATAACATTTACTCTGATACATTGTAAAATCTTTTCTGATAATATTGTAAAAAATATTGTTCTTGCTCTGATACATTGCAAAATTTATTTCTTTTCTCTTGCTCTGATATATCTTAAGCTCAAAATGAGTTAATACACTTAAGCTCAAAATCAACTTTTAAACATACTTTGGCACACATAATTTTTTTTTAAGCACATAAGTATTTTTTTTGCTCTGATGCTAAAACTAAAATCAAATGAGAATGGAATTTTCAAAATAGAGCTCAATCTGATAACAAAAACAAGTTTTCTGCTCTAACACCAAAATCACATAATCAAATGAGCATATCTTCAAACCCTTAAGCAAATGGACAAATTATTTTTGCATATGACTATTTATATTACATGCCAAAAGAATCATACTCTTTTCAAGCATATACACCTATAATGTATTCTTTTGAAATTAATGCATTCACATAAATATTTTTGTTCAAATATTTTGTCATCATCAAAAAGGGGGAGATTGTTGCTCCTAGATTGATTTTGATGATTACAAAGCAGATTGAAGGGATACAAACAATTTTAAATTAAAAAAGTCCTTATGCTCTTCAAGGGCAAAATCGTAATTTTACTAAAATCCTGATTTGATAGTATCATTTGATAGAACAAATGATTTGTAAACTATTGGTGAAAATTTTATTATTTTTGGACTTATATTTTTGAAGTTATGAAGGTTTGAAGTGCATGAGTCGACTCATGAGTCAACTCATGGCACTATGAGCTGATTGGCACGCAAAAAAAATTCCCATGGCATGCTGGATTTTTGGCTTGGCACGACCTGTGAGTCGACTCATGAGTCGACCCACAAGGCATGAGTCGACTCATGAGTCGACCTCTGCTGATTTGAGCTGAAAAATCCAGAAATCAAGATTGTCTGATCTGTGCAACAGAAGTCGACTCATGAGTCGACTCCTGCGATGGAAATCGTCCGCAACGACTATTTTTTTGCCCATTTTAATTGCCTTTTATGCTTCCTAAAATTGCTCTAACGGCTCTTTATCTGCCTAAATTATTTTCTCTTGCTTTTAATGCTATAAAATGCTTGAAATGGTGAAAGAAATTGCAGATTAAATAGCAGATCAAATTGGAGAGAAAACAGAAGATCAATCGACAGATCAAAAGAGAGATAAAATTCATTGAGAGGATCCACGAGATAATTTGAGAGAAAAAGAAAAGAGGATCCAAAATCCACACGAGAGATTGTGAAAGAGATTCAAGAGCTTTCAAAGAGAGGATCTTTCAAGCCTATTGTTCAACCTTGATCTAGAGATCTTCCAAAGCTTTCAAGAGATCTTCAATCAACAATCAACCTCTTCTCAAGCATTCGTTCAAGCATTCATCCACTTTGAGAAAATCCGAAAAGGGGTTCTTCATTTGAGTAAAGTTTTTATTGTTATATTCGCTCATTTAAAGGAGCTGTTATTGTATTAATCTGTGCTCAAAATTTTCTAACTCTTTGTGAGTTTTTGTTCTTGTTTTTGGAGGATTTTCAAAACAAGGAAAGGTTGATCCGAACCTGAAATCGAAGTATTTTGGATTTACTTGTACCCGAGAAATAAGTGATCTAGCTTGGGATAGCTAGTGTCGGAGTTTTCGACGTTTTGTATTCAGGTTGAATACAAGTATAGTGGATTGAAATTCTCAAGTAGGAGCTTGGGGAGTGGATGTAGGTGCAAGGTTGGCACCGAACCACTATAAATCCTTGTGTTTGTGGTGTGCTTTATCGCTTTATCTTATTTCTTTATTATATCCTTGCAATACTGCTTTAGGTAATTAATATTGAATTAAAATCTTTCTCTTATTCATCATAAGTAATTAATTAAGTCTAAAATTTTTAGAAACCCAATTCACCCCCCCTCTTGGGTTGCATAGCTGGGCAACAATTACAAATCTAAAAAAAAATTTAAAACTAATCTGAATTATAGATCTAATCTTGATCTTAAGTATATGATCCTTAATCTGGCTCTGATATCAATTGAAGAACAAACTATAGTACGCATGCAAGATCAATAAAAATTTTAGCAGCGAAAGAGATCTAATCTAGCATGCATCTTTGAAATCACATCTCATAAAGTCAGATCTATCATATCCTTAGGATCAAGACATAAAAATAACTATGAAGATCATATCTTCACCTTAACACAGGTAGATCTTCACCATAGTTTGATGATTGTGAATATTTTTTTCTCAAATTTCTTGAAGAGTCATACAAGCATCCGACCTCTATAGGTATCCACAAGAATGATCTAGGATGCTCCTCTTAAACTCGATCTATCTTCTCCAAGAAAAATCAGCATACACTCTTTCTCTTAGTGTGGAGATGGAATGCCTAACTCCTTGGGCATGTGGAAGATGGAGGACACCCAACACTTAGGTGTGGAGAGGAGGGGATGCCCAACATCTTTGGGCATGAGGCATGAGGGAGATAGAAAGGAAGGGCGTGAGGCAAGAGAGAGAGGTGCAGGCTTTTCTTTAGTTCTCTAGGATTTTGAGATCTCATCTCTCAAGGGTTTAAATAGAGCCAAAGAAGTCCTAATGGTTTAAGGCTTTGACTTATTTAGTGCCTTAACCCAGAAGGACTCTTGGCTCTTGCCCATTTTGGCATGCTCACCTGATGGATGCCACCTCCTCCCTTTTTCTCATGCAAAAACTAAATGGGACATGCGACCCATCTCCTCTCTCTCTTCTTCATGCACAAGATAAGGGTGTGCCAACTTTTGGTGCCCCTTCATCCTTATCCGTATGAAGCGTGCACCCCTTTGTTATTAATCCATGCCAAAAATCAGATGGGAAACTCAACTCTTGATGTCCCTTGCATTTGACTTGGTCCAATCTTTATCCAATAGGGATTCTAAGTTTTAAAAGGATTCGGATTTAACCATGTACTAGCATAGAATTTCTAAACCCAATAGGATTTCATAAATCCTAACCCAATTAGGACTATATGAGCCCAATTGTACAATCATAGATCAATTTTTTTTATGTGTGACCCCATAGGTTCAATTCTGTCTGATAGTGAGTTATATTATAATTTTCATCAACAATATCATTGAAACTTCTTTCAATAGATTGGAACACTTCTAATTCAATCAATTGAGAATTATTGATTATCAAAATAATTTTTATTGATCTTACAATCCATCAGTAACATCTAGAGTATGTAGTACCAATCCAATAGAATTAAATAGATAAATCTCTAGGTACAGTTACTATATGATTCAATTCTTCTATCATGAGTTCTGATAAAATGGAGGTTATGAATAACTCGTCAAACCCCTTATCTGTTATATGTAAGATTCAATCGATTTGAGTTTTTTTATGAAACCTTATGAAAACTCCTTTCCATCATTCACACTACGATAGCCATGATCTTTGGAACTCAGTCTCATGATCTACATAAGACTTGTTCTTATCTATCAAGATTGATAGATCTCATCTAGGTACACACTCTATTCCTACTATAAACTTTCTGTAGCTAACATACACCGTAAGATTTCGAATGGCTAGAAAATCAAGTGATTATGTAGTCTAACTATAGCAACCTCATTGTGAATAGCCAAGGCACCACAGGTCAAAGAACTATTTACACTATTATAGCATCAAGTAACTTACTGATGAGTAGGTAGATATCAAAGTGACTACTCGTGTTGATCACGCTCAGTATTCTTATTTTTTAATAACCATCTGTACCCTCATTTCAGTATCTCTACACTGTAGACTCAAGATTTATTTTTTTTTAAAAGAAAAGTGATTTATGCATCAATCTATCCGGATCATTCACCATCTCCATGATGATCCATCGATCGGGAGTAATTTATGAATTAATCATTAATGATACATACCTCAAATTTTTAACTCTTGAGAATATGTATCATTATCTTATTAATTCATCGGACGATTCATAGACATATTACATGATATGAATAAAAAAATAATCTAATTTTATTTTATTAATAAGTTAAAAGATACGAATTATGCCTTTAGATAGTTTACATATGTCAGTCTACTTGGCTTTTAGGGCATACATCTAGCAGGTAAGATATCATCTTTAATCAATCTATCAATTCTTGCTTTAGATATGTGCCCTAAGTGCTTGTGCCACAACACAGTGGAGCTATCTTTAATCCTAAAATGCTTTATAACTATATTTCCAATTTTTAAAGAAGCATATGGATTATCATAAGCTAAACATAATTTATATAATCCATTATTCAAAATACTATAACTAATAATTCGAGAATTAAACATCAAATTAACTTTTCCATCACAAAAATCAAAACTAAATCCAAGCCTATCTAAAAAAGAAACAGAAATCAAATTCCTTCTAAAAGAAGATATATAAAAGGTGTTCTCTAAGAAAATTCCAAAACTAGACTTCAAAGATAACTTGACAACTCCTATATATTCTACTTCAATTTTAAGATCATTTTTTTCTTTCAACTTGGCCTCTTTCAGACTTGATTTCCACTTGCTTATGAACCCTTGCAAAAAAATGGCAACATGAGTTGTGATACCACTATCAATCTATCAGGAATGAATCAGGACATTGACTATATTTGACTCATAACAAACAAGAGCTAAGGGCTTATCTTTCTATTTTTCTTTCTTTTCTATCCAAGACTTGAACTTATGGCACTGACTTTCTATATGGCCTTTTTTCTTATAGTGAAAACATCTGATATTTTTTTTAATGGTAGCTTTGGGGCCTCCTACAGAATGATTCTGACTAGAGTTGTTACCATATCCTTTAGCACCCTGAGGTTGTCTAGGAGTAGCACGTTTTCACTTTTTTTGATTCACAAAACCCTTGCTAGAATAAGGTTTGAATTGGAAGGAAAGAAGGGCACTTTCATTTTTTTCTTTCTTAAGTTTTTCTTCCTCAGAATATATTTGGTGATCAAGTTGTTAACACTCTAGGATTCATTTAGAGTATTATAGGTAGTTTTGGTCTAATAGAATTCAGCAGGTAAAAAATTCAAAGCATGAGGTACAAGAAAAGAATCAAGTAGGTCAATTTTGAGATCTTTAAGCTTAGTTTGGAGATAAATCATTTTCAGAATATATTCCTTGACACTCTCAATATTGTCATATCTCATGATTGTCAGTTCTTTTATTAGGCATCTAGATTCAATATTTCCAGACACAAAGTATCTCTATCCTATAGTATCAAATAGTTCTTTAGCATTATTGGTCTCTGATAGGCCACTCAGAAGATGCTCAGAAATATACCTCTTAATAAAAATCAAACTAAGCCTGTTAGATTTTTTTTATTTGATAAAATAATCTTTTTATTCAGATATACTCTAATTATTGAGATCATCAGATTTATTCTCGTGCAATGCTAGGTCAATGTCGGCAATCCCAAGAGCACATTCTATATCTTGCTTCCATCTCTTATAATTTGACCTAGTCAAGACCTCAACAATAACTTTGTTATTATTAACACCGAATGAGATTGTAGAATCAAACAGCAAGAATGTAAAATATTAGTCAATTGAGCATATACATAAACAACATAGTCCTTTAACAAGATAAGCTATAAACAAGATCTCAAACACAATATCCACAATAAGAAAATTAATTATTAGCGATGGCTAAATGCCATCGCTAATGGCCAAAAAGCCATCGCTAATACTATTAGCAACTAAACACCATTGTCAATAAGCCATCAAAAAAAAGTTGAATGCTGAAGATCATTATTAGCGACGATGAAAAAAATCATCTCTAATAAAGTATTAATGACAATAATTAATGATGGCAAGTCCATCATTTATAAAAATTTTCATATCATTTTTTAATTTAAATTTAAAAAATTAAAAAATATATTAGCGATCGGTATAATCCCTCGCTAATAAGCTATAGCCATCGCTAATAGTTAGCGATGGATTTAGCCATCGCTAATAATAGATTTTTTTTTTAAAAAAATAATACATAAATTTGCTAAAATTTGCTATAATTAATTAACAATAAATATATATTTACAGACACTATAACAACTAATAATTAACTATCACCATCATAAAATATTATATAAAAAGCATAAATTATCCAATTATACAAGATAACATTGTTCAAATATCAAAATTAAATATATTACATCAAAACTAAAAATGATCAATGAAGATGCTCCTCCTCCTACTCCTGTATGTCATCTACAGCAGCAAGTGGATAAAAGTCGGATGCCCCAGCATCCTACAATAAAAAAATAAAATATTATTAATAACTTTAGAACTAAATTAATTGAAACTGTAAAACTAAAGTAATTGGTGTGCCTCAAGCCTAAATTTTTATGGAAATGTATATTTTGATATATTCTTTTAATTTTCAAATGAATTATTCCTACATATTCTATTCAATGATACAGAGCTATAGATACGTCTGACCAGTCCATTGAATAGTTAGATTGAATTTTGACTGATCTATCTAGATTCGTTATAAATTTGTAAGAGGAATTTGTCAAGTTTGAGAAAAACTTGATAAATTGATTATGGGTTTGTTTAAGAGTGGAGTCTTAGAATCATCGAGGATGATGGGGCTTGAGCCTACTAATAGGTCACTAATAGTGGATATCCAATCTTTATGATTGGAGATCACATGAAAGAAATTGAATATGGTAGAAACGAAGTTGATTGAGTGATTATGTTAGCCCATATTCTCGGAATATATCTCCCCCTTTCCTTATGATAAGTGCTTGTATTAGTGACAAAGTAAAAAGGAAAGGTTGAGTTATATTCTTAATGAGCCCAAGTAGAACATCCGTAAGGTATTAGCCCATATAAACTCTTGGAGGATTTGCCTATTTGAGAACTGTTGTAAAGGCTGCGACTAGCAGTTCGTGCTAATCTTAACAAATTCTCATTAAAAGTCAAGATACTAATTGCAATGCCTTTTAATGGTGTTGACCACATTAAGATCCAATTGATTTGTACTATATGTGTGATAAGCAGAAATCTAAGTCAAAGAATCTAGTTCAAGGTCTAATATGCTATGTTTCCTTCCGATAGATATAATAGATAGTGAGGTTTAAATCTATAGGATACTTCACTCATTGCATAGTGAGCTGCCTAGATATATTTTTTTATTTTTTATTAAAAATAAACCTTTTGTGGAGGATTGTTGGAATTTTAATTTAAAGATATTTATTTTTTTAAATAATAAACCAATCTTATCCCCAAACTTTTAGGGGGTGTTTGGTTCGCACCGAAATCAGAATGGGAATGGGAATCGGAATGACTTGGAATCGGAATTGGAATGGCCAAATCCTGCAAAGCATTTGGTTCGTGACTAGAATCAGAATCGGAATTGGAATTGGAATGGAAAATTGAATCCATAGAGGAGAGTAGGGATTGTGTTCTGTATAGATTGAGCCATTCCTATTCCACCTTAGAATCGGAATCGGAATGGGACTCCTCCCAACCAAATGGTTAGAATGGGAGTCATCCATTTCGATTCTGATTCGAGACCCCCACTCTTTCCAATCAAACACCCCCTTAGTTGATTAAATACTTTAACACACTTTTTGCCACATGCCTCTTTCCAAGGAGTAACAACTCTTCGGAAGAGAAGTTGCGCTCTGACTTAGCAGCCTGATTAGTACATGCTCGGAATGAAAGATAGTAGGACTCCATAGCTTAAAAATCACAGGAGGAAGGGGCGGGAAAGAGTTCTTGCAGTCACATCTATTTACATTGCCAATTCAATACTTGGCCATGTGGAGATGCAAAAACTATAGTAATCCCCCTCTAAGATGATGCCTTACCCATTTGCTTTTCGTTTCATCATCATATGGTATACCTTTATCATTATATAATATATTATCTATAAGTTGGGGGAAGTGTCTCTCTAACCCCACTTCATTATAAAAAAAAAAAAAACCCTTTGGAAGAAAACAACATTTTTCAAAGAGTGCTTTCAAACATTACGGGAGTGTTTGATTTGCAACTGGAATCAAAAAGGGAATGGAAATTGGAATGACTTGGAATTGTAATCGGAATGGCCAAATCCCCCACAGTATTTGGTTCGTGATCGGAATCGAAATCAGAATTGGAATGAAAATTTGAATCCATAGAGGAGAGTAGGGATTGAGTTCTATATAGATTGAGCCATTTTCATTTTACTCTAGAATCGAAATCAAATTGGGACTCCTCCTAACCAAACGGTTAGAATAGGAGTCATCCATTCCGATTTTGATTCTTGACCTCCACTCTTTCCAACCAAACATCCCCTCCGTGTCTTCCGAACCATTGCATTTTTTTAGTTACCTAGATAGAGTCTATCAATAGACTCCTTTGGGATATATCCAAACACATAACATCCACTTGCTCCTCCTCCGATACTCTATCTCTCATAGCACACTGCTTCGAAGAAGACTTGGACACTTTTTTTCTTCCTGAAGTACTTTTTTCCAAGTTTCCACTTTGTTCCTCCTTTTTTGGATAAGTGAAGGAAGTTATTCATACCAAGCCTCCTAGCAATCATGCTTGTTAGTGCAGGATTGGGTCGAGTTGGGCTGTTGTACATCATATACCTCGATTTGGATAAGATCTGTGTAATCTTTCGATTTTTTTTAGTAAAATTTTCTTTTATAATACTAGATCTATAATAATAAAAATAGTAATATGGCAATTACTCTATCATTCTTCCAACAACCTGTAAACAAATAGAAAACCACACCTTATCCAAACCACGTAATCTATCACTAAAAAATAGATCATGGCCATAGTATCATAAAGAACGTCCAACAAAGACCGAAAAGCAAAGATAAAATAAGCCACCATAGATGAAGATAAGTGTCATAGCCCAAAACCAAGCCCAATCCAGCAGACCCAAGCCCCCCCCCAAAAAAAAATAGAGGAATCAAATTGGGAAGAAGACTCCCGATAGGAGTCTTCTTCTCCGACAAGATCCAGACGAAACGGAAATCCTAGGACCTCTCGGAGTCCTAGGGTCCTCTATAAAAAGACCTTCCCTTTCCCTTGGAGCCGATCATCGGCCCTTTCCCCCTCTCTTCCTCTCCGATTTTTTTGAATTAGAGCCGCGGACACCCGCCTTGTTCTCGCCGTGACTGCTCACCGACGAGGTCACCGGAGGTCGAGGTGAGTTTCCTTTCTCTTCCCCTCTTCCTTCCCCTTCCTCCCGTGCTCTTGTGCAGGCTGCCGGCGACGGGAGTCGTCGATTTTCGGTCGGAAAAAGGGATCTCTGTTTTGGTCTCTTTTTTTCATGAATTTTTTGATGCCGACGATCGCAATCGATCGTCGGCCATGCTCCTCCGTGACCGGGGGAGTGGCCCCCCTCTGCCACCGACCTCCGTCGCGGTGGCCGTGGCCTGAATGGCCCAGCACAAGGAGGGGACCGCTGGTCCCCTGTTCGGCCTGGAAGGAGCCGAGAGAAGAAGAAGAGAAAGAAGAAAAAGAAGAAAAGAAAAGAAAAAAAAAGAAAAGAAAAAGAAGAAAAAAAGAGAAAAAGAAAAGAAAAGAAAAGAAGAAAAAGAAGAAAACGAAGAAAAAGAGAAAAGAAAAAAAATATAATAATAATAATAATATAAGAAAATATATATATATATATACTTATATATATAAATAAATGAATGAATAAATAAATAAATAAAAAATAAAATAAAAATAAAAAAAATGATGAGAGAGAGTTTCTCTCTCTTCTCTCTCTTCTTTCAGTCTGAACCCTAACTTTCTCTCTCTGGAATTGGACTTTCTCTCTTTACTTTCTCTCTCTAGAATTTTCTCTCTCTAGGTTGTTACTCTCTCTTGATGGATTTCTCTCTCTCTAAAGTTATTCCTCTAGGATTAGCGTAGTGGAAGGCTTCATCTGATGATTTTGATCGAGTTTAGGGAAGAGTCTGATTTTAAGTGAGGTTTTGATTTGAGATTTGTTTAGATTGAATTTTGAATTAAAATTAATGTAAAAATATAATTTTGGATAATAGGCACGGAAGAATCTCCTAGAAGTTAGTCGATCTGTTCAATCAGTGCTCCGTGAAAGGTAAGTAATGAATCATCTTCTCGAGATATTCCATATTTATTCTGAAAATAAATAATTATTCTATGAAATTATGCATGATTTATGAAATTATGTTTTGAAAGAAAAGTGCTTTTGAAATATTATGGTATGTCGATTTATGTACATGTTCAGTGAAAAAATTATGATATATTATGATACAAAGTGTTTTGATACAGATTGGATTTATGCTCTCAGCCTAACTATGTTTCAGTGGGCCCCGCCAATGGGGGTTGTGCGCTGGTGTTTGTGGACCCTGTCAGTGGGGGTTATGCGCTGGTGTTTGTGGACCCTGCCAGTGGGGGTTGTGCGCTGGTATTCTGTGGACCCCGTCAATGGGGATTAAACGTTGGTCATAGTCAAGGCTATTGAGTTACGAGTGTTTTGAATCGAATCGGATTTATGATTATATTATATGTGAATATTTAAAAATATTTGATTTGTATTAAATCAGCATGAAATATACTCTTATGTTTATTTGCAACATTATTCTTGAAAATTATATAATATCTGAATTATCTAGTTGAGATATTTGTTACTTACTAAGCTGTTTAGCTCATTACCTTTCTTTCTATTTTTCAGATTCAGATAATTAATTTCGAGCGTGGAAAGAAATATTGGGACAGAGTTTTTAGAGGCGAGATTAGCATTGTCAACTTCATTGAATTTAGACATATTATTTTATTTTTAGCAAAAAAAATTTTTTTTTTATTGGATGTAAGACATTTGATTTAATTACTTGAATTACAGTTGAATAATAATTATTTGAATTTATTCCGCTGTGATGCATTGATATCGTGATGAGATATCTTGCATGCTTATGGAGAGAGTTCTTCATAAGTATGCGGCGGTTGCCGCGACCCTCGATTCACAATCTTGGATCGGGGGCGTGACAATAAGAAAGCAAGTTTTTACTTGTCCATGGCATATCCACCATTTCCCGTGTATATGCACATAGCAATCTACATATCACAAGCCAGTGAAACAAGAAACAAGCATAAAATAAAGATCGACTAATGACAACCGGTAGTAACAAACAACATCAAGCCTACTAGTAGATAACAATTGATATGCAACCATAGATCAAATTTCATGATCAGCCATATCTACCAACATCCCCCACCTCCTTCGCAACTTCCTTCTCCTCCTATTTAACTTCTTTTTTCCCCTCCTCATTCAATTGTGTGAGCATCCAACTTCGCTGCTTTCACCTGACATAATTCTTTGAATCTAGCTTCAGCATGAATGATGGCAGGCCCCGCTTTGTCCAGACACCCGTGCATGATATTCTGGCCAAGAGGCATACACCCCTAGAGTGATTCATTGGACATGGTATCTTGTTTAACCACAAATGCGTAGTCATCTATAGCATCATGCAATATAAGGACCCATAAGCATGCGTATTAATGCAGTATATAAAAAAAACACTAGAGCATTATCTAAGGCAAGTACTATAGCCAATACTACAGGTAAATGTAAAAAGTATCATCTGCCACAGCCTATTGGGAATAACATCCACAAGATGAAAGCTAAATATATCTCATCTGCCATATTATGGCAAGAAAAATATTCCTAAATGAAGGTAACGGACAGAATCCCAATACATCTCTGCATTATTCTTCATCCTCGCGGCATGTAAAGTCAATGCCTTCCTCATCCATCACCTTGCAGACATCTCATCCCGTGCTAGCTGAATATATACCATCTCCCTCAAATTATCTTTGTACCCCTCAGTCTCGACAATCATTCCCCATGACCTTTCAGTGAAGTGGGTATGTTGGAGTGGAACATCTCGTAGGGTCTATACCAACTCTCTGACATACCCTATGGGCAGTTGGATAAAGCAACCCCAGCTTCCCAAGATTTTTTGGGCCACTGTTTGCTGGCAGAAGATGTTGATGGTTGTGGGGTGGTATCTTGTTCAACTCTCTAATTAAGAGGGGGTGATAACATTTAAGAGCATGAGAAAGCAAAGTCCATGGACAAAGAGAAGATAGTCTTACAAACCCAAAGTAATAGTCATGAAATAGTCCATAGAAGTTACAAGTATCATGATGATTATGTAGGGAATTTAATCTTGAATGCGGAAATAATCGTACCTCCAATTATTATTGTTCAACTCCAAAAGGATCTACTTGTAACCTTTTGCAACTTGCAATTACAAGAGAACCGATCTTGGAGTACACTCCAAAAGGATCTACTTGTAACCTTTTGCAACTTGCAATTACAAGAGAACCAATCTTAGATGTACTCCTCGATATCATGGAGCAACGCCTTGGTTTCCCAATCCCTAATCTAAGTATATATACCTGATGGGGTGGGGAGGGTCGCACAAGCTTTCGGATGAGTTGGGACCAAATCCATAGGTCTTCTTTTATAGTGTACCTCATCCATTAGAGGCAGTATCTGAATTAGTCACAATGACTAGAAGATGAACATTATCCATAATGATTGTGTAGAGCTCCACTTTATCAAACCATCAAATATATCCTCATCACTTTATCGGTGGTTTATTTTCAGTTAAAATCTTAAAATATACAAAACAAATCCTGATGCATGTTAGTGTGGGTCACATCTAGATGAGTTTAATCAAATAAATCACAACATTCTCCCACTTGACCCAACCTAACACAAGTATCTTCATTTTAATTTTTTAAAGCATTTGAAAAAACTTTAATAAAATTTTATCTAGATCTAATAATTGAAAACTGATGTGGTCACATTTTATAAACTTTAATTCTTCCGTAAGATATACATCACATACTTGATTATAAAATAATTATCAGTATGAATTATAGCGGTAAATGCGTTATCAATCAACACAACCTTCCATATATCACAATGCTAATAACATCTTATAACCAAGTTCTTTATGTTGAATTTACTTTATGAATAGATGAAACCTTATGTTTACTCTTTAGTCATCTTTATATTATATGATAAATAACTGATCCACATAAAATAAACTAAACATTATCCTAAAATCTAATGTGATGACTTTATATATAGTGTCCAATATATATTATAAAATAAGCTATATTCCATATGATCCACCTAATCCTCAAAATCTTGAGAATAAGCCCTTCAGTTAGCTTTCCTTAGTTGGAGGCTGTTATGATAATGGACCTCTTCTCAGTGGGCTCCTCCTTCAAGCTGGGAAATGGCCGACAGACAGCTTTTTGGCTTGATAAATGGATCACCAACTTACCTCTCAAGGACATCTTCTGCTCCCTTTTCTTTTATACTTCAAGACCAGACATCTCAGTAGCTGAATTCCTATCTTCTCCTGATTATCGAGCTTTGTTTAAAGACAATATTGCTCCAAGAAGCATGGAGGAGCTCGAAATCCTTTCATCAGCGACATCCCAGATCAGGCTATCTTCGGACGAAGACACCTTAGAATGGTCTTGGAGCCCCAAGGGCACTTTCATAGTCAGATAAGCTTATCTCTTCCTATCACATGGGGGAATCATCTCTCAATTTGCATGTTTAAATTGGTCGCTTCCCCTATTTGAGAAAGTGAAAATTCTTAATTGGCTCTCATACAACAACAAACTTCTTACCACTGACAACCTCAAAAAAAGAAAATTTCCTTCACCTAATCACTGTCCATTATGTGGAGAAGAAGAAGAGATCGTTCAGCACCTGGTTCTTACTGTCTTTTCTCCTTCCGGCTATGGAACTCAATTGCTGTTACTTTGGATCTGCCTCATTTACTTGAGACGATGGACCTTTTATGGGGACCCTAGCAGAACAATCTCCCTAAAATGCGCAACCTCAAATGTTATGGAACAGCCTCCTCTCCTGGATCTGCTGGAGCTTATGGAAAGAGTGAAACAGGCGCATCTTCAAATTTGAAGCTCAGAATATCTCCTTGCTGAAGCATCAGTGCATTATCTTGATGAAATCTTGGATCCCTTCAGACCCTTCCAATAGGCTATTTCAGTAGCACCTCCTTGACAAATTGGAACATTAACATCCTTTGAGTTTCACTCAAAGGAAGCACTGGCCTAACTTGTATTCCACTACTAAGCTCAGCAAAGGAAAGTATCTATCATCTATTCTGTCACGCCCCCGACCCGAGATTGTGAATCGAGGGTCGCGGCAACCGCCGCATACTTATGAAGAACTCTCTCCATAAGCATGCAAGGCATCTCATCACGATATCAATGCATCGCAGCGGAATAAATTCAAATAATTATTATTCAACTTTAATTCAAGTAATTAAATCAAATGTCTTACATCCAATAAAATTTTTTCACAAATAATAAAATAATAGATCTAAGTTCAATGAAGTTGACAATGCTAAATCTCGCTTCTAAAGCTCTGTCCCAATATTTCGTCCCACGCTCGAAATTAATTATCTGAATCTGAAAAATAGAAAGAAAGGTAATGAGCTAGACAGCCCAGTAAGTAACAAGTATCTCTACCAGATATTCAGATATTATTTAATTTTCAAGAACAATGCTACAAATAACATAAAAATATATTTCATGCTGATTTAATGTAAATCTAATATTTTCAAAAATTCACACATAATATAATCATAAATCCGATTCGATTCAAAACACTCGTAACTCAACAGCCTCGACTATGACCAACGTTTAACCCCCATTGGCGGGGTCCACAGAATACCAGCGCACAACCCCCACTGGCAGGGTCCAGAAATACCAGCGCACAATCCCCACTGGCAGGGTCCACAAATACCAGCGCACAACCCCCACTGGCAGGGTCTACAAAGTACCAACGTATAATCCCCATTGACGGGGCCCACTGAAACATAGTTAGGCTGAGAGCATAAATTCGATCTATATCAAAACACTTAGTACCACAATATATATCATAATCTTTCACTAAATAAGTGCATAAATCGATATACCATAACATTTCAAAAGCACTTTTCTTTCAAAACATAATTTCATAAATCATGCATAATTTCAGAGAATAATTATTTATTTTCAGAATAAATATGGAATATCTCGAGAAGATGATTCATTACTTACCTTTCACGGAGCACTAAATGAACGGATCGACTAACTTCTAAGAGATTCTTCCGTGCCTATTATCCAAAATTATATTTTTACATTAATTTTAATTCAAAATTAAATCTAACAAATCCCAAAAATTAAAATCTCGTTTAAAATCAGACTCGTCTCTAAACTCGATCAGAATCATCAGATGAAGCCTTCCCCTATGCTAATCTTAGAAGGATAACTTTAGAGAGAGAAATCCATCAAGAGAGAGAAATATCCTAGAGAGAGAAAATTCTGGAGAGAGAAAGTAGAGAGAGAAAGTTCAATTCCAGAGAGAGAAAATTAGGGTTCAGTCTGAAAGAAGAGAGAGAAGAGAGAGAAACTCTCTCTCTCATCAATTTCAATTTTTTTTTTTTAATTTATTTATTTACTTACTTATTTGTTCATATATATATATAAATATATATATATATATTTTATTATTATTTTTATTATTATTATTTTCTTTTTTTTTTCTTTTCTTTTTTCTTCTTTTTCTTCTTTTTTTTTTTTTTCCTTTTCTTTTTCTCTTTTTCCTTCTTTTTCTTTTTTCTTTTCTTTTTCTTTTTCTTCTTCTTCTTTTTCCTTGGTTCCTTCCAGGCCGAACAGGGGACGGTGGGGGTTCTCCGGCCTTGACCGGCCGTTCGGGCCACGGCTACCACGGCGGAGGCCGACGGCCGTCGGGAATCACTCCCCCGGTCACGAAGGAGGGTGGCCGGCGATCAATTCCGATCGCCGGCGCCGGAAACTTCAAGGAAAAGAGACCCAAAAACAGAGGTCCCTTTCCCGATCGGAAATCGGCGACTTTTGTCGCCGGCAGCCGCGCACAATTTCACGGGGAGGAAGAAGAAGAAAGAGGAGAAGAAGAGGGGAAACTTACCTTAACCTCCGATGACCTCGCCGGCGAGAAAACACGGCGAGGAACCAACTGCGCCCGCGGCTCTTCTTCGGGAAAATCGGAGAGAAAGAGGGGAAGAAAAGATCGATGAATCGATTCTAAAGAGAGGGGGTCTTCTTATAGGAATTCCTAGGACTCCGAGGGGTCTTAGGAGTTCGATCTTTGCTCGGATTTCGCCGGAGAAGGAGACTCCTATCGGGAGTCTTCTTCCCGGTTTAGAATTCCTCTGTTTTTTTTTTTTTTTTTTTTTTGTTTGGGCTTTTGTGGGCTTGATTGGGCTATCACATTCTTCACCCCTAAAAAGAAATTTCGTCCTCGAAATTTTTTTCATACCTGTCACCATTGTATTGGAAGCCTGTGGATTCTGTTGAGTAAGCGCATAAACTCTTCCCTGGGTTTTATTATGATGCTCATACTTTAACGTCCCAATATTCCTAATGTTTACCCACCTACACTCATACTATGTCAAATTCTCTGTGTCATAATTTATCCACTTATGCTCTGATACCATATTAATTGTCACGCCCCCGACCCGAGATTGTGAATCGAGGGTCGCGGCAACCGCCGCATACTTATGAAGAACTCTCTCCATAAGCATGCAAGGCATCTCATCACGATATCAATGCATCGCAGCGGAATAAATTCAAATAATTATTATTCAACTTTAATTCAAGTAATTAAATCAAATGTCTTACATCCAATAAAATTTTTCCACAAATAATAAAATAATAGATCTAAGTTCAATGAAGTTGACAATGCTAAATCTCGCTTCTAAAGCTCTGTCCCAATATTTCGTCCCACGCTCGAAATTAATTATCTGAATCTAAAAAATAGAAAGAAAGGTAATGAGCTAGACAGCCCAGTAAGTAACAAGTATCTCTACCAGATATTCAGATATTATTTAATTTTCAAGAACAATGCTACAAATAACATAAAAATATATTTCATGCTGATTTAATGTAAATCTAATATTTTTAAAAATTCACACATAATATAATCATAAATCCGATTCGATTCAAAACACTCGTAACTCAACAGCCTCGACTATGACCAACGTTTAACCCCCATTGGCGGGGTCCACAGAATACCAGCGCACAACCCCCACTGGCAGGGTCCAGAAATACCAGCGCACAACCCCCACTGGCAGGGTCCACAAATACCAGCGCACAACCCCCACTGGCAGGGTCTACAAAGTACCAACGTATAATCCCCATTGGCGGGGCCCACTGAAACATAGTTAGGCTGAGAGTATAAATTCGATCTATATCAAAATACTTAGTACCACAATATATATCATAATCTTTCACTAAATAAGTGCATAAATCGATATACCATAACATTTCAAAAGCACTTTTCTTTCAAAACATAATTTCATAAATCATGCATAATTTCAGAGAATAATTATTTATTTTCAGAATAAATATGGAATATCTCGAGAAGATGATTCATTACTTACCTTTCACGGAGCACTAAATGAACGGATCGACTAACTTCTAAGAGATTCTTCCGTGCCTATTATCCAAAATTATATTTTTATATTAATTTTAATTCAAAATTAAATCTAACAAATCTCAAAAATTAAAATCTCGTTTAAAATTAGACTCGTCTCTAAACACGATCAGAATCATCAGATGAAGCCTTCCCCTATGCTAATCTTAGAAGGATAACTTTAGAGAGAGAAATCCATCAAGAGAGAGAAATATCCTAGAGAGAGAAAATTTTGGAGAGAGAAAGTAGAGAGAGAAAGTTCAATTCCAGAGAGAGAAAATCAGGGTTCAGTCTGAAAGAAGAGAGAGAAGAAAGAGAAACTCTCTCTCTCATCAATTTCAATTTTTTTTTTAATTTATTTATTTACTTACTTATTTGTTCATATATATATATAAATATATATATATATATTTTATTATTATTTTTATTATTATTATTTTCTTTTTTTTTCTTTTCTTTTTTCTTCTTTTTCTTCTTTTTTTTTTTTTTCCTTTTCTTTTTCTCTTTTTCCTTCTTTTTCTTTTTTCTTTTCTTTTTCTTTTCTTTTCTTTTTCTTTTTCTTCTTCTTCTTTTTCCTTGGTTCCTTCCAGGCCGAACAGGGGACGGTGGGGGTTCTCCGGCCTTGACCGGCCGTTCGGGCCACGGCTACCACGACGGAGGCCGACGGCCGTCGGGAATCACTCCCCCGGTCACGGAGGAGGGTGGCCGGCGATCAATTACGATCGCCGGCGCCGGAAACTTCAAGGAAAAGAGCCCCAAAAACAGAGGTCCCTTTCCCGATCGGAAATCGGCGACTTTTGTCGCCGGCAGCCGCGCACAATTTCACGGGGAGGAAGAAGAAGAAAGAGGAGAAGAAGAGGGGAAACTTACCTTAACCTCCGATGACCTCGCCGGCGAGAAAACACGGCGAGGAACCAACTGCGCCCGCGGCTCTTCTTCGGGAAAATCGGAGAGAAAGAGGGGAAGAAAAGATCGATGAATCGATTCTAAAGAGAGGGGGTCTTCTTATAGGAATTCCTAGGACTCCGAGGGGTCTTAGGAGTTCGATCTTTGCTCGGATTTCGCCGGAGAAGGAGACTCCTATCGGGAGTCTTCTTCCCGGTTTAGAATTCCTCTGTTTTTTTTTTTTTTTTTTTTGTTTGGGCTTTTGTGGGCTTGATTGGGCTATCACATATTCATTGCATGCCACTTTTCCTCCCAGATCTGGAAGGTTATCACTTAGCGGCTTTTGCTGCCTTCCCCACCGCATAACATCCAAGAGTTCTTGGGAGTATGGATGGACAACCTTGACAAAGATACCACAAAGTAGGCAGTATATAAGCTGGATTTTTAGTGATCATGTGGTGCTTGTGGAAAGAATGGAACAGACGGATATTTCATTTTCAGCTAATGCTTATGGAAAGACCACGGACAAAGGATTGACGTTGCTTAGAGATTGGCTTTGGGATGCTGAGTTGCGAAGACAAACGTTGTTTGATACTCTGATTTGCTCTCTAGAGCGCCTGTATTAATCTTCAGAATGGCGATCTCTGGACAAATAATCCTATCATAAACACATCCCCGGTCGGATGAAGAAAATGAGTTACGAAATGGTGACAACAGGCCGACACTTATTTTCCTTCAAAATACTCTCTGAAAGTCTAAAATTGGATATCCCACAACCTTATAACTTCAACTTCAGAACCTGAAAACCTGGAACCTGGAACCTGAAAGTCCAAAACTTGTAATCTAAAAGTTTGAAATCTGTAACCGATAAATTGTAATGATCGTCTGGGAATCAAGCCCTCTCAGCTTGATTCATTCCCCTTCCATGTAAATATTCAACTACATAGATCATTAATAAAATCTAGGTGGTATAACCTCCCATTTCATCAAAAAGAAAAAGTCCTTAGTCAGCGAATCTATAATTATCAATTTTTTTAATATATTAAACAGACACTATGTTCTCCTTTATTCTTCCATGAAAAGCTAAGTATTTGATACTTATATGCTTGCTAGTGCTTATTCTCTTCATATTATTGGAGAATCTTATTCGAGAATTATCATAATATATCTTTATCGGTCTGCTAATAGAGTCAACAACTCTAAGTCCTCTGATAAAATTTTACAACCTTATAGCTTGTGAGAAAGTCTTATATAAGCTACATATTTTACTTCCATAGTGAATGTAATGCATAAGAGCTTATTTTATATATATCCATAATATAGCACCTTCTATAAGTAAAAAGACATACCAGTAATAGACTTCCTACTATTGGTCATCCAGCAAAGTATAAATCCTAAAAGTTTATTACCTCATGATGATCAGACCGATTGTATGTGAGCATATATATTTTTATATCTTACAAATAACACATGATTTTTTTTGTAGTTTTTCTATTCTTCATTCTTGGATTTTTATGTCTAAGCATTGGTGTAGCAAAAGTAATATTTAGATGCATATAAATATGTATATAGACTCTCAACATCAGATACATAGGTTATGAACCTTATTCCTCTCTCTTTATCTTAATTATTGGATATTGAGTTTTATTAAATTTATCATCCTTGACAATATGAGCACATCCAGAGGAATATTTTTTAATTCCAAACTTAGTACTTTAAAGATGTAAGTCCTTTAAGATAGTCCAAATAGCCCTAAAGATCTATCTCTGTGAATCTCAATACCGATAATATAAGTGGCTTGACCCATATCTTTGATCTCAAAAATTTGGGATAGAAACTATTTGGTTTTCTTAAGTGAACCAAAATTACTATTAGCAAGCAGAATATTAATCACATAATATCAAAATTATGAATTTACTCCCACTGATCTTTAGATATATACATTGATCAATAGAATTTTTTTTTAAACTCCAAGAATGTGATTATCTCATTAAAATTGAGATACCATAGTGTGGAACCTTTTTTAAGTCTATAACTGAATTTCTTTAATCTGTAAATCATATGCTCTTATCCATTGACCACAAAATTCTTCGGATTGTTTTATATAGATCCCTTCATCTAGATCTTCATTAAAGAAGATTATTTTCATATCCAACTGATATATTCCTAAGTCAAAAATAAGCTACTAAGGTCATGATTATCCTAAAAGAAGAACAGTTAATACTTTCTTTTGTGTAAATCTCTTTTGCCATGAGTTTGGTTTTATACTATTTAACCTTACCATTGGGATTTTTTTTGGTCTTATAGATTCATTAGCAACCTATTTGTCGCACCCTTCAAGTAGGTCAATTTATTCCTAGACATAGTTGTTGTCCATAGAGCCTAGCTCTTCCTTTTATAGCATCCAACCATTATAAAAAATTCTCACCTTTTATACCTTGCAAGAATGTCTCAGGGTCATATCTTTTTCATCCAAATCTATCAAATACACCACATAATCTAGAGGTATAGTAGATTTTCTTATTCTAATAAATCTTCAGAGGGATGTCCTTTGATTCGCTTGTGGTGGTGGTTAGATAGTTACTTCTTCGACAATAAAAATCTCATAAAATAAAATTTGATGAAGTGGTGATCCCTTCTGCATGTTATCTCGAGGAACAACTATAAGAATCATCACTTCAGTCTACCATATAGGCCCAGTATTTTCTCAAAGATAATGTCTCAAGATTCTTCACTCCCACTAAATATGCCATTCTTTAAATATCTAGCTTTACTAATTTCTACTATCTATAGTGTACAAGATGGATAATAGAATCTATACCTTTTTAATCTCTTTGGATAACCAATGAAGAAATCACTGATCGTTCTGAGATCAAATATCTTTTCTTATAGGTTATAAACTTTTGCTTCAGCTGGACAACTCCATATCCATGTATATCCCAAAATAGATTTTCTACTATTCCTTAACTTATGAGAAGTCTTTTGAATTATTTTAGTAGGAACGTTATTCAAGATATACATAGCTATCTTTACAGCCTCACCCCACAAGTAAATAGATAAGTAGAATAACTTATCATAATTCAAATCATTTCTTTGAGCATTTAATTTCTTCTTTTACCATTTTGACCTGATGTGCCTTGCATTGTATATTGAGGTACAATCCCTTAATCCTTTAGAAATTTTGCTAATGGTCATGGCCTTTGTTCCATCTTGGCATATTTACCATAGTACTCACCATCTCTGTCGAATCTGACTATTTTAGTTATTTTTTTTGATTATCTCTCAATCTTTATTTTTAATTTTTTAAATCCCTCATAATGTCAGTCCTATCAGATTGAAAGAATAGATATATATACATATTGTGAATATCATCAGTAAGTGTAATGAAATACTTTTCATTCATTAGATACGAGGAAAAGGTTTGCATATAATAGTGTGAAAGATTTTTAAAGTTTTTTTAATCATCTTAGCACCCTTCTTAGATGTGTATGTCTGCTTTTTCTTTATGCAATCAGCACATATTACAAAATCAGTAAAGTCTAATGATCCTAAGATCCTATCCTTCACTAGCCATTTAAGTCTTTATTCAAAGATAGGCCCTACTCTTCGATGCCATAATATAGAAGATTTTTTAAAAGAATATAAAAATCTACTCTAGGATGTAAGACTATTCTATAGCATTCAACTATCTTAATAAGTAAATGTGCTTGATTTCTTATGAGAATAGACCATCCATTTTCAGTCAGATGCTTTCTTAATAGGAAGCCCTATAAGTTGTTGGTAATGTGCACAAATACACTAGATTAATGCATCAGATAGAATTATGAATATTTACTAAATTAGATTCGAAACATATACAAAAGTAAAGGATATTTTCTTTTGTATCTACTTTTTATACTTCATATACTTTTTCTTTAAGTGTCCCTTCCTTTTGTAGAAAAAAATATTTGACAACCTTATTAATGGCTTTACCTAATGCCACAACTAATACTTTTTTTTTGTTCTGGATACATTCTTTTCTTTATCTACTTTTTTACTAACTTATGTGAAGCAAAGTTTATGCTCTCTATCTTCTCATTCTCACAATCTTTTCTCCACTTGCACATAGTTGGTCAGTAATTTATGAATTGTCTAATCCTTATAGTGTATACTATAGGTGATCTTAAAGAAATCTTACTTTGATAGAAGAGAGTGAGAATAAATTGGATCAAAAAGGTATTTGATATGAAAATTTTAATATCAGATAACTGTGCTGCGATATTTCTAATCTCCATAACATACTCACGGATGGCCTTTACCTTGTCAAAGCTTACTAACTTATGCTCTGCAATATCCAAGTAAAAACATGCTTTATGACATAAAGAAGAAGATCCTATAATATACAATGTTAGATTTCTTGCTGAGCAAACTGAGTTGATTGGCATGCTCACATTTATCAAAAAACTCTTCTTTTCTGATGTATTTTCATTTATATGGGGAGAAAATTTATTCATACAAAACATCATATCAAGATTACCACATCCTAATATGAGTACTATTTTTCTCTCTCTATTCCAAAAAATTAAATTCATTAAGAAAAAGAATTTTTTTAAGCTATCATAAATAATTATGGAAATTAATACTACAAATAACTTATGCTCATGATATCATCAAATAATGAGACTAATTAAATCATAATCTAAAATATTCAATATTATTTTCGTAATAATTTTAACCTTCATGTAGGTAGAGGTGTATTATACATAAAATTTATTAATACTTTATTATTAAGACCAGTAATATAGATATCAAAAAATAGTAAATTTTCATACCTATGGGTTTAAAAAAATTCCTATCTTTAATATCTAAATTACCATCTTATTGATAAGCTCATATTTATACTATATTTTCTTACCCTTATTTACTAAGTTTTGATTCATTTTTGATTTATTTTACTAAAAATTGCACTCTAATATGGGCATATTTTACATTCTAGGAAAGAAGTAAAAAGAAAAGAAACCCATGCAAAAATCAGAACCAAAATCAAGCAAAAATCATCCAAAAATCCAAGAAAAATGGTCTTCGGTGCACGATGGACCGCCCACTTGATCCCCAAGCGGCTCACGGCTACAGGCAGGGTCTACACATGGTCCATGCATTGCACAACGTCGGATCCATGCATGGCACACCAGAACAGTAGCCGACGGTATTTGTCGCAGTGCACGGGATGAGTTTAGGCAGCTTTGCACCATCGGACGGCTGAATGGTGTTGATGCATGAGATCGAATGGCTGATATCGTGCTCTCCCATATCTAGCAGTGGTGGCCCACTAGCTGTGCACGATCGAATGGCTGTGCTTCACTCTGGGGTGTGATCCAATGGTCCACGTTCGAGCCGATCAGGAGAACTGAAATAGAGAAAAAATTTTGAGTGCTGATCAACGATCCAGATTTCACCTAGTGATTGATCCAATGGCTGACGATGGATCCGACCTGATTAAGGATGTTTGAGGCTTGATTTGAAGCATTTAAATACAATCCGACGGTTAGAAATTGATTTTGACTGATACACGATTTGGGAAACTATTTTGAGTTGTTTTTGGATTCCTTACACTACCAAGACAGGGGAAAATTTGGAAGTTATAAAAGGAGGAGACCTGGGATGCAAAAGAAAAGGAATAGAGACAAAAAAACAGAGGCCATCTTCTCTTCTTTTCTTCCCTTCTCTCTTCATCTTCAAGTCCAACCTTTTTCCATCAATTTTCTTCACGCCAAGAGTAGGACTTGAGGTAGATTTAGTAATGTGCAGCATATTTTGAGATGATATTTTTTATTTTATTTGCTATTTTTATTCTTTTTATCATGAACTAAATTTCTTTTGCTAAGGGTAAGGGTAGCCACTCTTTTGATACAATATTTAGTATGATTGGATTCTAGATTTAATTTTTATTCATGAGGAGTATGCAAGTCTATTTTTAATGCTTTTAGATTATCGACATCTTCTAATTGATCCGATGGACATAGATGATACGGATCAAGTACTTCTATATCAATGCTTCTTGATTTGTATATCTTGTTTTTGAATCAGATTTAGGTTCCTATGCATGCAATAATTTTAGTACGCTTTGGACACAGCATATTTTAATTAGAGAGTTTCATAGAAATTAATGCATTATTGCTTATTTAAATTATGCTTAGACCAAAAGGTAGTTATTAAGTAGTGATAGTTTTGCTATGCCTGGATCAAAGGATAGTGAATATCCTAGAAGACTCCATCGTCACATGAAATAAAAAATTTATCTAGTTTGCATGATTACTTGAATATTGTATTGATTGAGTTGGTAAAGTGCTTTAGTGTTTATCTGCTCTTGATTTCAACTCTAACAATCACATCCTTTTTGTTCTTTTATAATTTCTTAATTATTTCTTTATTTTCTTTATTTTCTTTATTCTCTTTATAAATCAATTTTCTAACTAAAGTTTAGGAAAGTGCTTTTCAGTACTTATTTTTTAATCCTCGTGGGATGATATTTTACTTATACACTCTACTATTTGATCGACTAGTACACTTGCCATAGTGATAGATTTGCATGCATCAAGTTTTTGGCACCATTGTCGGGGATTGTGTCTAAAACAATATTGAAATTACGATCCTTACTTTACTTTAGAATTTTATTTTTAAGTTTGATTTTTGTTTTTGTTTTATTTGTAGGTGTGTGTTTAGTGCATGGCACACGCTGGACATAGTGACTTGATGCTAGTTGATCCAAAAATAGAGAGGACAATTTGAAGATTAAATTATGCTCAAGGAGGAAACATGGCAACTGAAGATCTTAACGATGTCAATCCGGGATTAGATATGGTGGCCGAAGAATGGCAAGAGGCTATCCGAATAATACATCATTCGTTAAATGATTATATCACACCATCGATAGTCGACGTAGCCTCAAGCATCAGGAGACCACCCGTGGGAGTAAATAACTTCGAGATAAAACCGACAATGATTTAGATGATTCAAGTGACTGTCCAATTTAGTGGACATGTTCAGGATGATCCGAATATCCATATTTCAAATTTTTTTGAATTCTGTGATACTTTTAAAATTAATGGGGTGTCGGATGATGCCATTAGATTGAGATTAATTTTTTTTCTTTATGTAACAAAGCTAAAAGTTGGCTTCATTCTCTTCCTGTAGGTTCTATCACCACATAGGATGCTTTAGCTCAAAAATTCTTGGCTAAGTACTTTCCACCTTTCAGGACTGTAAAGATGCATAACGATATCACTTCTTTTGTGCAGATGGAAATGGAGTCACTGCATGAGGTTTGAGAGCATTTTAAAGAGCTGCTAAGGAGATGTCCACATCATCAATTATTCATTTAGCTTCAGGTATAAACTTTTTATAATGGTTTATCTCCTACTAGTCATTCTATGATTGATGCAACTGCAGAAGGTACCATTAATCGAAAAATCGAGGAGAAACCTTTTGATCTGATTGATGAGATGGCATCAAATAGTTATCAGTGGCAAATAGACTGAATGATGCCAAGAAGACCAGCAGCTGTGCATGGAGTAGATAGCATCCCAGCCTTATCAGTCGAGATTGCAGCTCTTCGGGTTGAATTCAACAACATGAAGAGAGTAGTTATGCATGTACAGAGTATTAGTTGTGAGCTGTGTAGAGGAGCGCATGAGACGAGCAACTGTCAGATAGGTAATCCTTTTGCTAAAGCCTCGGATACAACTAACTATCTTGATATTTTTTTCAAACCGCAGTAGAACAATCCTTACTTTAGCACCTACAATCAAGGGTGGAGGCAGCATTTGAACTGCATGTAGAGTAATAAAAATAGAGCACAGCAACCACCCCTAGGATTCCAAGTACCTGAGAAGAAGCCTGACATGGAGGAGCTAATAATCAAATTCATGCAGAACCTAAAAGCAGTCATGTGAAACTTGGAAACCAAGCTCACATAGAACCAAGAAGCTGCCATTTGAAATTTGGAGACCAAACTTAGGAAGGATCAGGCAACAACAATTTGGAACTTAGAGATGCAAGTAGGTCAAATGACCAAGATGATTTCTAGGAGACCCAAAGATCCTTGCCTAGCACCACCAAGACCAATCCAAGAGAAAAACTCAACGCAATCACATTAAGAAGTGGTAAAGAGCTGAAAGAGCCACATCAGAAGGAAGAGACTGAAGAGGAAACAACGAACAAGAAGTCGACCAACAGCAAAAATCAGCCAACTCAAGTCCGTCGGTCTCCTAAGCAGCTAGCAGATGGATGATCCTGAGGCATAAAATTTGCTGATCCAAATATGAAGTCCTATGAGCCATCACTATCATTTTTTGAAAGAAAGATACAGAATTATGATAAGCTATTCTCTAACTTTTTTAATATCTTAAAGAACTTACATATTAATATTTCTTTTGTAGATGCTATCACTCAAATGCCCAGGTATGCTAAGTTCCTTAAAAAAATTCTAACCAATAAAAAGAAATTGAAGGAGCATGAGATAGTGAATTTGAATGAAGAATGCTTAGCAATACTTCAAAATAAATTACCATAGAAATTAAAGGATCCCGGGAGTTTCACTATCCCATGCATTATTGATGATTGTAGTTTTGATAAGATTTTATGTGATCTAGGAGCAAGTATTAATCTCATACTTTTTTCTATTTTTAGAAAGCTGGGATTAGGAGAACCACAGCCAACCACTATCACTCTTCAGCTAGCTGATAGATCTATCAAGTATCCAAGAGGTATACTGGAGGATGTTCTGGTAAAGCTAAACAAGTTTATTTTCTCTATTGATTTTATTATTCTTGACATGGAAGAAGATATTGAGGTACCCCTTATCTTAGGGGACCCTTTTTAGCTACTGGAGGAGTTTTAATTGATGTTCAATAAGAAAATTTGATTCTTAGAGCTCAAGATGAACAAGTTATCTTTAATATTTTTAAGACTATTAAACATCCCAATGATAATCAAACTTATTTTTGAACTGATGATATTGATCAATTAGTTCATGAGTGTTTTATAGAAAATAGGTTTGAGGACCCTATTGAGGCTTGCATTGTCTAATCAAAAGAGGGTTCAGCTGAAGATGGAAGGCAAGGGGAGTGCATATGATTGTTGGAGATCAGGTCACACATTCCACTAGCATATAGACCACATTTTGAAGAGTACTTAGAAAGATCATCTACTCCTCTCTCAAAGCCATCAATTGAAGAGCCACCTACTCTTGAACTTAAACCTCTTTCTTCTTATTTAAAATATGCTTTCTTAAAAGGTTCTTCACACTTACCTGTTATTATTTCTTCTTCTTTGACAGGCTTGATGGAAGAGAAGTTGTTGAGAGTATTGAAGGAACACAAGAGGGCATTTGCATGGACCATAGCAGATATTAAAGGAATTAGCACCTCAATTTATATGCACAAAATTCTCATGGAGGACAACTATGAGCCTACAGTCCAGGTCCAAAGGAGACTCAACCCAAAGATCTTAGAAGTGGTCAAAAAGGAGGTAATCAAGCTACTAGATGCAGGTATTATCTATCCTATCTCTGATAGTTCCTAGGTGAGTCCTGTTTAAATAGTTCCTAAGAAGAGTGGGTCACTGTAGTTCAGAATGATAATAATGAATTGATTTCTACTAGGATTGTGACTGAGTGGAGAGTATGCATGGATTATAGAAAATTAAATGATGCAACTAGAAAAGATCACTATCCTCTCCCATCCATATATAAGATATTAGAGAGATTAATTGGGCATGATTTTTATTATTTTCTAGATGATTATTTTGGTTATAATCAAATTGCCATAGCATCGAGGATCAAGAGAAAACTATTTTTATGTGTCCTTATGGTACATTTGTCTTTAGGAGAATACTATCTGGCTTATGTGATGCACCAGCTACTTTTTAGAGATGCATGATGGCTATTTTTCATGATATGATTGAGGATTTTTTTGAGATCTTTATGGATGATTTTTTTTTTTTTTTGGATCAATATTTGATAAATGCCTACATAACTTGTCTCTTATTTTACAGAGATGTGAGGATACTAATCTTATCTTAAATTGAGAGAAGTATCATTTAATGGTGCAGGAAGGTATAATACTCAGCCACAAGGTCTTCCATAAGGGGATTGAAGTGGATAGAGCTAAGATTGAGGTGATTGAAAAGCTACCTCCATTGACTTCAATGAGAGCTATTAAGAGCTTCTTGAGGCATGCTAGATTCTACCACCGATTTATAAAGGACTTCTCTCTAATTTCTAGATTTTTATCTAATTTGTTGTGTAAAGATGTTCCTTTTCATTTTTCTAATGAGTGTTTGCAGGCATATAACACCCTCAAGGAGAAGCTGGTCATGGCACCTATTGTACTGGCATCAGATTGGTCCCTACTATTTGAGTTGATGTATGATGCTAGTGAGATAGCTGTAGGAGTGGTACTTGATCAGAGAAAAGATAAGATTTTTCAGACTATTTACTATGCCAGGTGCACCTTGATAGAGGCTCAAAAGAAATATGCAACCATAAAGAAGAAGTTTCTGGCAGTAGTATTTGCTTTAGATAAATTTCACTCTTACCTTATTTTATCTAAAGTTGTTGTATACACTAACCATGCAACTCTGAAGTACCTCCTTACCAAGAAAGATGCAAAACCCAGATTGATCAGATGGGTTCTTTTGCTGTAAGAGTATGATTAAGAGATCAAAGATAAGAAAGGTACTGAGAATGCAGTGGCTAACCACCTTTCAAGGTTGGAGAATATCATGAAAGAGGAGTTGGATACTTGTCCTATCAAGAAGAAATTCCCAGATGAGCACCTCAGCATTGTTACAGGTAGAAAAATTTCATGGTATGCTAATATTGTTAACGACCTGGTTGGTAAGGTTCTTCCATTTAATCTTTCTTTTCCACAAAAGAAGAGATTTTTATCTATTATCAAACATTATTTTTGAGATGAACCTTTCTTATACAAGTATTGCACAGATCAGGTCATTAGGAGTTGTCCCGGAGGAAGAGATGGAAAAAATTCTACACCATTATCATGACCGTGAGGTAGGAGGATATTTTGGCCCAACTGGGACAACTATTCTTCAATCAGATTTTTATTGGCCCTCTTTATTCAAAGATGCTCATTCTTATGTTTCTTTATGTGATCGCTGTCAAAGAACTAAAAATCTCTCTAGGACACATGAAATACCCTTAAATAATATTCTTATGTGCAAAATTTTTGATGTTTGAGGTATTGACTTCATGGAGCCTTTTTTTAGTTCTTTTTCAAATCAATATATACTTGTGTCTCTAGATTATATTTTAAAATGGATAGAAGTAGTAGCTTTTCTAACTAATGATGCTAGGGTAGTCATTAAATTTTTGAAAAAGCATATCTTTACGCATTTCAGCACTCCTAGGGTAATCATTAGTGATGGAGGCACACACTTTTGTAATAAGCAATTTGAAAATTTTTTAGTAAATATGGTGTCACTCACAAGGTAGCTACCCCATATCACCTACAAACAAGCAGTCAAGTAGAGGTGTCCAATAGAGAATTAAAGAGAATTTTAGAAAAGATTGTAAGTGCATCTAGGAAAGATTAGTCATTGAAATTAGATGATGCATTGTAGACATATAGGACTGCATATAAAACACCCATTAGTATGTCTCCATATAGGCTAGTTTTTGGTAAGGCATGTCATCTCCCTATTGAGCTAGAACATAAAGCATATGGGGCAATGAAAATTCTTAATTTTGATATGTAAGATGCAGGAAAGAACAGATTGATGCAGCTTAATAAGATGGATGAGTTTCACCATGATGCCTATGAGAATGTCCGGATCTACAAAGACCATACTAAGAAGTGGCATGATAAAAATATGGTAATGAGAGAATTTCATGTAGGACAGCAAGTTCTCCTGTACAGTTCATGGCTACATTTATTTCTAGAAAAATTGAAATCAAGATTAATAGGTCCCTATACTATTACTAAAGTCTATCCATATGGAGCAGTGGAGATTTCTCATGAATCAAAAGGTACCTTCAAGATTAATGGCCACAGATTGAAGCATTACATGGGTGAAAATTTTGAGGGGGAGAAGGCAGTCCTCTGATTGCAAGATCCAGCTTAGAGCCTTATGAGAGTCAAGCTGACGACTATAAATCAGAACTATTCGATTAGGTTGTTTCTTTTCTTTTACTCTTTTAATTTGATCTTTTTCTTTTAGTTTTTAGTAGTGTCTTATTGCTCTTTTACTGTTTTGGTGTATTTTCATTTTTATAGAGAAGATAAGCTCATGCCAGTTTGGGGGTACAGGATCACATCACATCAATTGGATACATACCCACAAACAGGAAAGCTTTTGTTTTCCGCTTTGCTTTATTTATTTATTTTTAACATTGAGGACAATGTTACTTTTAGTTTGGGGGTGGAGAATTATTCTAATCCTCAATTTGGCATGATTAAAAAAAACTCAAAATAACATGGAAATTCTAGAGCAAAAAGAGATGAATTGATGTTTTAAGTCTTATATTTATGTTTCTTTTCTCAATTTGAATATCATTGATATGTGAATATGATTGTCGTGGATTTTAATTAAAAAAAAGTGTTAAGAACCCATACTTGAGAAATTACATAATTCTTTTGTTAATTTTATCTAGTTAATGAATGATGAGATTCTTTAAGTACATATAACCATGATCTTGTAAATTGACTATTATTTGGTGACTAATTATATGAACTCTATGATTATGATAGGCTACTCTAGAACTTGTTTTATTGCACTTGAGGTGAAATCTTAGATAATCTATTAACTTAGAAATAATTTAGGCATTCTTTGATACGCTTGAGCCAAAAAGCCTATTTTATTACATTGTCACGAGTTACCCCCTTTAAGCCTTAAATGTAAAGAATGGGCCTGTGCCAAGAGCATAGGAAAGATCACCATTTGCTTTTATTTCTTTAGCCTCATTAACTTACCCTCTAGCCCAAAAAACTAATAAATTATTCTTCAAGAGAGCTACAATGTATGATTACAAGTTTCTTGAAGAATGATATATGAATAGAGGTGTGGTTATGATGCATCATTATGGTGGAGCAAATGAAGCAAAAAAAAAAAGAGAAAAAGAAACAAAGAAGGGTTCAATAGTAATTTGCCACAATCCCAAGTACATAAAAAAGAATTAGTTTGAGGTTTGTGGTAAGCAAAGTGACAGGGGATAATAGGAATGGGGAGCATGGATTCTTGAAAAAAAAAAAAAAGAGCAAAAAGGAAAAAAATGAAAAAAATGAAAAAAAAAGAGAAGAAGAAAAAAAAAAGAAGGAGAATGCTACATATTTTTGGTGCTTATCAATTTTGTTAGCTCTCTTGCTTTTGATTTCTCGTTATCCCTTCTTTGATAGTTAATACCATAGCTCCATTACAACCTAATGAAGACCTTTTGACCTAACTTAGTGAGATTGTCTACATTAGAAGAAAGCTATGAGAAGAACAAGTAAATGAAGTGTTCATATTCATTATTCATGGGTTTGCATGATTATAGCTGAATGTATGAAAAAAACTTGGGATTGGTTATTCACACACACACACCTCAGATTTCATGATTAGATATTATTAACACTTGAATTATGAAAATTCTTGATTGAGTTCTACATATTCTCTTGAATCATATCTATGTACTATCTTTGAAGCATGGAAATGAATATCAAATTGAGATTAGGATGCATAAATATGAGCTTATCTGTTGATTTATCATTTTTTTTGCTCGAAGATGATCAAAGCTTAGTTTGGGGGTATTTGATAAGCTCATATTTATACTATATTTTTTTATCCTTATTTACTAAGTTTTGATTCATTTTTGATTTATTTTACTAAAAATTATACTCTAATATGGGCATATTTTGCATTCCAAAAAAGAAGTAAAAAGAAGAGAAACCTATGCAAAAATCAGAACCAAAATCAAGCAAAAATCATCCAAAAATCCAAAGAAAATAGCCTTCGATGCATGGTGGACCAGCCCCTTGGTCCACGAGCAGCTCACGGCTACAGGCAGGGTCTACATGCAGTCCATGCACCGCACAATGTTAGGTTCATGTGCAGCGCATCAGAACAGTAGCTGGCAATGTTTGTTGCGGCGCACAGGATGAGTTCAGGCGGCTTTGCGCCATCGGACTGTTGAAGGGCACTGATGCATGGGATTGAACGGTTGATATCGTGCTCTCTCATATCTAGCGGTGGTGGCCCACTGGCTGTGCGCAATCGGATGACTGCACTTCACTCTGGGATAGGATCCAACGGTCCACGTTCGAGCCAGCACTACAACAAAACAGGTTATTAGCGATGAAAAATTTTTGTTGCTAATAATCGATTTTTATCGCTATTAATATTAGCGACAAAATTTTGATCTCTAATATTTCATCGCAAATAATCCCATCGTTAATAATATTTTATGATGAAAAAAATTTCATCATTAATAAAAGATTTTTGTGAT
The DNA here is from genome assembly GCF_000442705.2 of Elaeis guineensis. NCBI lineage: Eukaryota > Viridiplantae > Streptophyta > Magnoliopsida > Arecales > Arecaceae > Elaeis > Elaeis guineensis. Next base: position 50,938,047 of record NC_026007.2, on the reverse strand, counting down.
GAATAGTTTTCATTGTTAAAAAAAATTGATAAAAAAATTTAATCTAAAAAAAGATATTTACGATGAAAAATTTTCATCGCTATTATTTCCTAAAGTTTTAGCGATAAAAATTTTTATCACAAAAAAATATTTTTGCAATGAAAATAATTCATCGCTATAATTTAATAAAAAAATTATTTAAAAAAATTAAATAATATTAGTGATGAAAAAAATTCATCGTAAATAAAATTATTTGCGATGAATATTTTTCATTGCTGTTAATTATATATTTATTGATAAATTAAATTATGTTAATAAAATATTTTTAGTAATGAATATTTCATCAGAAATAATTTTGTCACTAATAATTTAGTCATATATTTTTTAAAAAATTTATGAATATATATTTTAAATTTATATGTATAATATTTTTTTTATAAATTAAAAAAATAAAAATAAAAAATTTATATAATAAATTGATAAATAAATTTTATTATTTTATTATATTAAATTAAAATTATAAAATATTTGAAATAAAAAAAAATAAATAAGTAAGCTATCAAATATCGATATTTGGAGAACGAGCTGGGGACGGAGAGTGCTCAACGGAGCTCAGACCGATGATGGATCTCGGATCGACCTGCTGCTGCCTCATCAGCTGTATCGTCTGCTCCATCTATGCCATCCGCTCCATCATCTGGATCTGAAAGTGCTGATAGTCGTCGACGCATGTAACCAACTCCTGAGCTCGTTGTCGATCCTCGACAGCCTGCTGTCGATCCTCGACAGCCTGCCTCTGCACCTCCGTCAGTTGAGCCTCACACGTAGAATGGATGTCCACCCTAGATGTGCATGAGGATGAGAGAGCAGTGATTCCATACCCTAGACCCCTAACATAACAGGGTCTCGTACCGAGCACCCGATCATAGATCTCATCATCTGTGGGTGTGGTCGAGCCCTCAGGAGTAGGCTGGGATCTAATCTCTGTCATACGATCTTAAAAATTAAAATTATAGTTATTTTAATTTTTTAATAAAAATCAGATTGTGAATGAAAAATAATTGAAAAAATTTATAAAGAGCTCTTGACTCCCCGTCATCCACTCCCCCGACCGTCGCTGGTGGGTCCGCTGGTAGATATCGATCCTACCAGGAAGCTCACCACTCTCAGTATTTCTCTGTAATTTAAGAATTAATTAAAAAAATTTTAAGTAACTAAAGAATTATATACTAATTAGAAATTAAAAATTACCTACCATGTGCTCCATGTGACGAGCAAACAATCTCGAACCCCCACAATGCGGCATGATCTGTCTCGCCCAGTTCGCTGCATTCTAGACACATCATCTCTATAAAATTATCAGTAAAAATAGTAGATAAAAAAATTAATTTAAGAATAAATGATTAAGTCATTAAACTATAAAAAAAATTTAGATGTGTAACTTGATATGCCGGATCCTCGTACTGCCGACATATAGTAGTCCAAACTGTTATGATCCAGGTGGTGTGCCCAAGGCCCAGGGGACCAAGGCTAAGGCCAAGGTCCATCATTCATGAGGGCTTCATGGAGGCTCTAGGGCTAGTTGGGCCCTAGGTTGAAAGGCTGTGGGCCTTTCGAGTTTTTGAGGTCTAGATTATGTGGGCCTCAAGGGACCAACTCTTTATGGGCCAGGTCTGGGCCCAGGATAGGTGAGATTAGGTCGAGTCATGGGTGTACATGGGCTTGGGTTAACCTAATCTCCCATAGAGTTGGTCAAGGGAGTTTTGGGTTTGGGTCACTTGATCTTGTGTTTATATATACATGTACTGTATAGGTTTGATCAAGCCAAGGAATACAGATACTCTTTCTCCCAAGTCTCTCTCTCTCTTCTCCCTCTCTCTCCAGCCATTCTCTATGCCCCAGGAGCAAGAAACCCTAGGGTTTCTTGCCGCCAGGTCCCAAAAAGGAAAGAAAACAAGGGGAGGCGCTAGCCCTCTCCCCCTTTGTGCCGCCAACCATTTCTTCTCTCCCTCTCTTGTAGCCACCCAAACATCAGGTCTAGAATTTGAAATCTCTTACAAAGAGATTGGTACAAATTCCTCTCAGATCTGGAGTTGATCTGAGGTCGTTTGAGGTGCGGGTGAGATCTCCATCAACAGATCTACAGGAAAGGCTGCAGCAGGACAGATCTGCAAGGTCTGGTTCTATCTATCTTCTTCTCTATCTAGAATATCCCGATTTGAGATCTATAAATTGAGAAACCTCGGTCCAGACCTGATCTAGTTGGGTACCAGATCTTAGATTTTTTAGAGGTGATCTTAGAGGTGTTGTTCATCTGGAATGAAAGGCTGACGAAGAAGACAGCAACCAAGCTGATTTCATCAAGGGCCTTTGATCGAGTCCAGAAGTCTCCAGATTTATTCGTTGCTAGTTCCACTGCACCCAAGGTCTGTGGGAGGAGCCAGGATCATGCTCCAACACAAACATCTATGGTGATGCTGTCATAGGGCTGCTGTCGTGCTGCCTCCTCTCTATGATCCTGCACCGCCCGATACCAATGCTGATGCATGTGATGGTGATAGTCCTTGAAATGCAACGATAACTGAATGTCGATGGCTCACCTCACATGATCCTCCTCAAAGCAGTGATATCAAATACACCCTATCAATAACAAATATTAGAAGAATACTGTACAAATTAAATATTTATAATATAATTTATTTTACCTATAAGTGGGTGTAGAAAATCTCTCTCTGAGCCGGTAGAACGTGATGCCAATCGAAGAGCATCACGAGGGCATAACTGCAGCATATAATGCCCAGCTCAGTCTGCCATGGGTCACACCATCCCCTAGTGGGTCTGGTGTAGCTGGTCGGTATTTCGATCTGGAGACATTGTCCCGGGTGCTCGCATCTCCAATACTCCAGAGCGAGGTTCTTCGATGGACCTCACCCTCACCTCACCACCGATGAGGACTCATCTGAAACAACAATAAATAAATCATTAGTATGATCCAAATAAAAGAATCAAATTTTATTATATATAAAGTGTAATAGTTAATCCCACTGGAACCCGCCTCACTGGGACCAACCTCACTGGGACCTGCCAGTGCAGGACCCTCTGATAGTGAAGTCGGTGTGGCAATGGAGATGGTGGAGGTTCCTTAACCTCTGATGCATCTGCAGGGAGCTGTGAACGCGAACGTCGTCGTCTGTCTCCTGGTTCCATATCTGCAGGAATTGAGATATAAATAAATATAATATTGAATAATAATAGTAAAAATCAAATAATATTCTAATGAATACAATTATATCGCATACCATTATTGGAAGACAATTGAACGAAGAATATAGATCTACTCATTAATATTTGTTTCTTCCTCGATGTATAGATCCTTGTTCGAATCACAGTAATCGATATATGTATCATCTTCTATCTCATCATTATTTATGAACTGATCGTCGTCCTCTGACTCATCAAGATTAAATACAAAATCAGCTTCAACTTCATTGGATGGAAGATTAGCCCTATTCAAAGGTGCCGTTACAAGTTCTTCATCAACCAAAAGCTTGGCTAATGTTTGTTCTTCTTGCTAAAAAGCTTCCTCTTCATGTAAATTCGAATTTTCATCCATCTCTAATCGAGTTGGTATGTCATATACATCTATAGGTGTTATTTTTTATACAATATACCAATTACCTCGATACATTAGATCTTTCAAATATATTACTTGTTTCGCTTGAGTTGCTAATATATACAGCTCATTTTGGTACCATGTTCGTGCAAGATTTACACTGATAAATTATGAATCGATATAAATACCAATCTTTTTATTACTAATATCCCACCATTCACACTAAAACAAATATACAGAATTACTGGACCCATACTTCAATTCTATGATATCTACCAGTACACCATAATAATCAATTTCTTCTTCTTCTTCATATCCTGTTGTAGCAATTTCACTATTCTGGATCCATCGTTGCATCTCAAGCTCTCTTGTGTGAAATCTTATTGCTCTAATGATATAGGATGTATAGTGATTAATCCTTCAATCGGGATCACATGCTAAATCGTGCAACTTATCGGTCGCACCCACTTCTTTATTGAAATACTTATGTTTCATCTACATCATAAGATAAAAAATTATGTTAGTTTAAATAATATTATTTATAAGTAAATAAATAACGTATCACTAATGCAACTTACAAGATCACCAAATTATTTTGTAAATTTTTTTCTATGTCGATCATCGACATCCGTATTATTCTCTCTACATAGTATACTCTTGTGCTCACTGCAAGAAGTTATAATTTTTAATTTTATATCGATATAAAAAAAATTTTAAAAATTAAATAGTATGGTAAGATGATACTTAATAAAATTTTTAATTTCTTCATAATTATTTAGAATGTAAAAGTATACTTTGGATAGCTCGTTCACATCCATAAATTTATATCTTCTTGCACCAGTAAGTCGAACCATTTGTCTAAAATTTTTGCTCCACATAACTCCTTAGGTGGTGGATGCCGATCGGACTTACCATCAAAATATTGATTATAATGGATCCTCTAAGAATGATTAGCAGAAAGAAACCGTCGATGATCCATGAAACATATTTTTCGTCCGTACTTTAAATGTAAAGAGGATGCATCCCTATTGCATATTGGACATGCAAGATATCCTTTGGTGCTCCATCCAGATAAATTTTTATATGCTAAAAAATCATTTATGATCCATAGAATCGAAGCATGCAACTTAAAATTACTTCGACTCATAGAATCATATGTCTGTACCCCATTTTTCTATAATTTCTTCAGATCATCAATTAAAGGTCATAGATATATATCAATTTCATTATCTGGTGCTTTCAGATCCGAAATCAATAGTGATGTAAAAATAAATGGTTCTTTCATGCACTTCCAAGGTGACACATTATATACAACTAGCATCATAGGTCACATGCTGTAAGAGTTACTCAGATTGCCAAAGGGATTAAATCCATCTGTTGCTAGACCAAGCCGGATATTATGCGGGTCACTCGCAAAGTGTGGATGTTTTGCATCGAAGTCTTTTCACACTAAAGAGTCGGTTGGGTGGCTAAGTATGTTCTCCTCTGGAACCCACTGCTCATAATGTCATCTCATTTTTTCAGCTATCTTTGTGGACATATACAACCTTTGAAGTCTTGGAATCAATGAAAAATATCTTAAAATTTTTTGAGATATCTTCTTTACTTTCCTATTATCGATTTTGTATCTAGGCTCACCACATTTCGAACATTCAGTTACTTGTTCATTATTCTTATAAAATAATATGCAGTCATTTTTGCTGGTATGTATAGGAGTATAGCCAAGTTCTATTTTTTGCATGTATATTTTTGCTTCATAATATGATTTCGGAAGTCTCTCTCCATCAAGTAGAGCTGCTTTAATCAATGTTAAAATTTGGTCAAATAACTTCTGACTCCAACAGTTCATGGTTTTAATATGAAGCAATTTTATCAAAAACTCTAACTTGGAAAACTTTATATAATTTGTATAGTGCGGCTCTCGTGAATCCCTTACAAGCTTTGCAAACTGTTCAGAAGTCCCTTCTATCTCAAACTGGATATTATACTCATGATCAAAATTGCTTTCAGATGCAGCAGTATTCATGCGTACATTTGAACAAGCACCTTGAAGTAAATCATCTAACAATTCTCCAATACCACTATGTTCGACAGGTCCAGCACCATCAGTACTATCATCTTCAGTATCATCATCATCGCACACAACTTCATTCGGATCACCCTCCCCATGCCAAATCTAACAAGCATACTTCTTATCCATACCATATTGTAGTAGATGCTCCTCAACAAGTGTTATGTGACAATATACCAAATTGATATATCTATTGCATGGACACTTTATCCGATTAGCACTGTCAGCCTTATGCTGTGCAAAGTCAATGAAATCTCGAACTCCTTTTCGATATTCAGGCAAAAAAATACCTCTAGCATTCATCCAACTTTTATTGAGATTCATCTAATAATAAACACAAAATCATTAATAACCAAAATAAAGTTTAGTGGTATTTTGGATCCTGATCTAAATTTTGGATTGAATCGCGTTTCGATTCCAGCTAAAATCCCGACTCGAATCCAGATCCGGATCACTTGATACAAAATGCATGATCCTATCCTTTTCAAATCATTACTAACAGGTATGGCCCTATCCCTTTCAGAAAAGTAATAATCTTATTATTATTATTAGTGAATATTTTATCTTATTTTTATAAAAATTTCGACAGCCTCTCCCCATGGTTCTCCAAGTATACGATGTGGATATGGTGCCTACGCACCCTATCTACCATATATCCGAAGAACAATGGACATATAACTACTGAATACCATATAATGAAATAAAATATCAAATATTAACAACAATAATATTATTACTTTTTCAAAAAGTCTGAATATGAGACATCCAAGTTTCGATCTCGATGAAGATCGAAACTTGAACGAAAATGTACGGCTTAATGTAATTTAAGTACCATCTTTGAATGTACATTCGAAGATGGATTTCTAATTTATCAAAAAAGAATAACTTTGTATTAAAATTACTTCATTAGAAATGTCAATAGAATTTTTTTTAAAATAAAAATATTTTTTTTTATTTATAATTTCAGTAGCATACAAAACAGCATATAAAATAATTTATTTATAACAAGTAAGAGCAATGTGCATTGTGTTAGTAAAAAAATAATTAGTCAAATAATTAAATAATTTCAACAATAATATTAAAAAATAATATACAAAAATTATAATAATTTTAGCATTATATTTCATCCTCATGAAGACCTGACCTGACCCACCCCATCCCAACCCCACCTGCCCTAGCTCGGCCTGGCGCGGACCGAACCAGACCCGACCCGACTCGACCCACCCCACCCCAACCCCACCCGACCCACCCCAACCTAACCCGACCTGCCCCATCCTGGCTCGAACCGAAATCGATCCGACCCGAACCCTACCATCCCCGACCCGCCCCATCCCGACCCGACCCACCCCAGCCCGACCTGACCTGACCCGGCTCCACCCAACCAGCCCCATCCCAACCTGACCCGACCTTGAACTAACCCGCCCCACTCCGTCTCCACCATCCTCGACCCCAGCTCGACCCGACCTGGCTCCACCCGACCCGCGCCAGCCTAACCCGACATGACCCAACCTGCCCCATCCCAGCCCGAACTAAAACTGACCTGGCCCGAACCCTACCATCCCCGACCCGCCCCATCTCAGCCCGACCCACCCCAGCTTGATTGGACCCGACCCGGCTCCACCCGACCAGCCCCAGCCCGACCCGACTCTGCCCAACCCGCCCTGCCTCGGCTCCACCATCCCCGACCCCAGCCCGACCCGACCCGGCTCCACCCGACCCACACCAACCCGATCGGACCCGACCCGACCCACCCCAACCTAGGCCCGACCCATCCGAACCCACGCGTGCCCAGCCCGCAGGCCCCGTGGCCCGCAGGCCACACGTGCCCGACCCACCGTCCTCGGCACAGCCACACCCCGGCTCGCCGTTGTTGGCTCCAGCTTTGGCTCATCGGCCCCTCCCTGGCCCACCATCGTCGGCCCGGCCCGTAGGTCCCGGCACAGCCATGACCCGACCCCATTTCGGCTCGCCGTTGTTGGCTCTGGCTCCTGCTCGACGGCCCCGGCCCCTCCCCGACCCATCATCGCCGGCCCCGGCATTCCCCGGCATGCAGGCCCTAGCACGCCCCGACATGCAGGCCCCATGTGGCTGCGGCCCATAGGCCCGCACCGTCTTGTGCCATTCTTCGTCCCCGGCCCCGGCCCGTGCCGTTCCCCATCCCCTTCCCTGGCCCGAACCAACCCCCCCCAAAAAAGAAGAGTCGACGTCGCCGGCTCCGGCACCAGCTCGCCGTCCCCGGCCTATCGCTGGCCTCACATCACCATCCCCGACCCACCATCGCCGTCGCGGCCCATAGGCACCACGTGGCCGTGGCCCGCCGTCCTGGCCCAGGCGCGCCATCCCCGGCATGCTGGCCCCGGCACAGTCCCTGTCCCAAAAAAAAAAAATAGAGATGAAGTCGACTCACCTCGACGGCGGTGGCGGTGGCGGCGGTGGCGGTGGTGGTGGATGAAATCGAGATAGCATAGGAAATTGGAGGCATGCGAGACGCTGGGGGGGAGGAAGCTCACGGGAGGGGGAGGAAGCCGGACTGTCGGGGGGGAACTGAAGGAACCAGATCTAGGGTTTCAGGGTTAGATCTTGAAACTTTTTCAAGATCATACAGCGGAAGACTAAAATAAATTAAAATTTATTTTTTAAAATCAGAGAATCCCTAGATCTAAGATCCTATTACATAATTATTACATAGCATTAAATCAGAAATTAAAATATATATATACAGCATGAACTACATGTTGATCATATCAATATGTTTCTATACTACATCTAATGTATGTATTAAACAATAGATCAGATCTATTACCTTGCAAGTTAGACGTTCTAACCTCGCTGATCTGGGCTTGAGGATGATGTTGCAAGCCGCACATGCATCCGGCCTCTAGAAGTCATCCACACAAGCCCACGAATCTCGATCAGAAGTCCTGCTTCAGGAAATCAGCATAGTATGCTAGTACTATGCTGATCCTTCTTTGATGGTTGATCAGGTGCCTCATTCTTCTTGATTTGGACTCTTCCAAAGATGAAAAGTAGGAGGAGGAGTTTTAGATCTGAGACGCTCTCAGAAAACTCAAGATGGAGGGAGGAAAGATATGAAACAAATAACCCTAGAAGAAGACCCTCTTCTTCTTCTCGTTTCTCTCTCTAGACACCCTATCTTGTGTCTATTATATCTCCATGACCCAAAGGTCTTTCTCACTAATTTTTGGATGTCCCAAAGATCTCTCAAATGTCTATTGTCTTCAAAAATTTCATGAAGAAACTCATTTTATACAGAGAGATATGATAGAGTCCTTATCTAGGTCAAATACCTAGTCAAGGCTTATCCAAACATGGCAAGATAAGGGGCGCCCAACTCTTGAGCACCTCCTCCTTATTTTTGTACATGGATCATCAGCAAAGGATGCATAATATGTACCTTAAAATCTACAAAAATTCCAAAAAAAAATTGGATAAATTTAGTGCAAAATTGAAAAAGTTTTGGATTTCTAAAACTCTATCTCATAGAATTTGAAATCCAAACTTATTCCTCTTTGATTTGATCCAAACCACCTTCCATGTAAGAAAGAAGAGAGGAAACCTTTTGTGAACGTGGAAGAGACCTGGGAGAGGGCTTTTGTTGCACAAAATAAGAGGAGATTGGCGTTGAATGAGAGAGAGGGCGTGGGGAAGGCTTATGTGGCGCAAGGTGGAATCCTAGTCTCACTAGGATTCTATCTTATGACTTGTTTTAATTTGATTTCTCAAACCAAATCAAACCAAAATTAGATCAACCTAATTAAAATAGGTCTTAACCCAATTTAGAACCTAATTTAATCAGATTAAATTAGATTTAAATCTGATTTAATTTTTTAATCAAATTAGAAATTAGATTGACTCAAGTCCTAGTTGAACTAAGACTAGTTTTTCCTTGCACTTGGCTTATCCAATAAACCAATTTGACTTGATCCAATCAAGCCCAAACCAAATCTAATTAAATTATATTTAATTAGACTTAATTTCAACCCATTGACTTAATCAGATTAAGCCAATTAGCAATCGAATTGCTAATCGATCTTCCTGTAACACTTGCACTCGATTAAATGTCAATCGTATTGATCATTTAACCCTAGAACGATTCTTAATCGTTGATCAACCATCCGATCGGATCATGAACTCTAATGTGTGTGACCTCATAGATCCGAACCTAAGCTGGTAGCACAAAAATAAATTTTTATACCAATCGAAGTGACCATCTAGCAATGGTACCCGACGATCGGATAGGTCGAATGTGTAGAACAACATCCTTAGAACCCATGCGGATATAGTTTTCATATAATTCATCCCCTTGACCAAAATGATCATAGGACACCCCAGAGTTCAACTGTTAACTCTGATCAGGTTGTCCACATTGTATTTCAAAATATCAAATCCATCTGATGGATTACCCTGGCCAAGGTTTAGCTAAATTGAAATACAGCGACTCATTCTTCTCCAACTCTTGGAGTGTTCAATCCCATCTCGATCACACTCTGACTTCGCAAGTACTTGACTGTGCCCAGAAGCCTTCCATCTCTGAATTAGAAATTTAGTTAGTCCAGTACCAAAGCACAGTGAGTTACTTGCAAGTCACTGAGGCGATCTCAGATCTAAGGGACACTTATACCTATATCCCATCAGAGACATTCTCGACAGTAGAATACTCTGGAGTTGGTCATGTTCAATGATGATGTACCAGTACATCTCACCTATATGCCATACCAGTGTCTTCACACTCTTTGGTTAAGAAGACAACCAACCCATATGGCCTACAGCGACCTATGCTCGATAGAAGCTGTCATCCTTATTAACAGCCTATCATTTGGTCGTGAACTGTTTTAAGGACTAATCGATAAATCTTCTCTTTATCGAACTTAAATAGTCCTTAGGACTTCATCATAACAACAGAGTTCATTAGAAGATGAAAGCTTTTGATGAAGATGTCAAATATATTTTATTTATTAACAAATCAATTACAATACTTGATTGCTCAACCGTCAACAGCTTGACGATAGATTTTTGGGATATATTTTTCAACAACTCCCACTTGTCCTAAAGCCACTCAGCACAGTATCTAATACCCATCTTCGACTTGTAGTTGTCGAACTCCTTTATCGTCAGGGCTTTAGTGAAGGGGTCGGTCAGGTTCTCCTTTCCGTCGATCTTCTGAAGGTCAACGTCACCTCGATGATGCACGATCTCCCGGACCAGGTGGAAGCGGCGCAAGATGTGCTTCATCCGCTGATGTGCTTTGGGTTCCTTCACCTGAGCTATGGCACCAGTGCTGTCGCAGTAGAGCAGGACCGGACCATCGAGGGAGGGAGCTACTCCGAGCTCGTTGATGAATTTCCTCAGCCACACAGCTTCCTTTGCGGCATCCGATGCTGTGATGTACTCCGCTTCACAAACAGAGTCTGCCACAGTATGCTGCTTGAAACTCTTCCAGCAGATGGCTCCACCATTCAGAGTAAAAATATAATCTGACACGCTCCTGCTGTCATCATGGTCAGATTGAAAGCTAGAGTCTGTGAACCCCACAAGTTTCAGATCTGACTCACCATAAACCAACCCCACAAGTTTCAGATCTGACTCGCCATAAACCAACCATTGGTCCTTAGTATTTCTTAAATACTTAAGGATGGCTTTAACCACTTTCTAGTGATTTTCTCTAGGATCAGATTGCTATCTACTCACTACTCCTAGTGAGTATGCCACATGTGGTCTTGTACATGTCATGGCATATATGATAGATCCCACGGCTGAAGCATATGGGACTCTACTCATACGCTCTCTCTTCAGGAGTTGTCGGACAATCCTTCTTAGAGAGAGAAATTCTATGGCCTATCGGTAGATAGCCCTTCTTGAAATTCTCCATGCTGAACCTCTTCAGCACAGTGTCTATGTACATGGACTGGGATAACCCAAGCATCTTTTTAGGAGAACTGTGATGACAATCAAACTTTTATTCCCTGTAGTGCGGAGATGTCATTCCCGATTAAAAAAATATCATCCACGTATAAGACAAGGAATACCACAACTGGACCATTTGCCCATTTATAGATGCAGGGCTCTTCTCCATTCTTAATGAAGCCATACATTTTGATCACCTTATCAAAATGCATGTTCCAACTCCGAGAAGCTTGCTTCAATCCATAAATGGATCTCTGAAGCTTGCACACCTTGGACTCATCTATGGATGTAAACCCCTCAGGTTGTATCATATACACCTCTTCGGTCAGCTCTCCATTCAGGAAAGCTGTCTTTACATCCATCTGTCAGATCTCATAATCCAGATGGGCAGCTATTGCAAGCATTATCCGAATGGATTTGAGCATTGCCATAGGAGAAAATGTCTCGTCATAGTCAATACCATAATGTTGATGATACCCCTTGACGACTAGACAGGCTTTATAGGCCTCCACCTTCCATCTGCGCCCCTCTTCCTTTTGAAGACCCATTTACACCCAATGGGTTTAACCCCTTCAGGTGAGTCAACCAATGTCCATACATCGTTGACCTTCATGGACTCCATTTCGAATTTCATGGCTTCAAGCCATTTCTCGAAATCAGATCTCTACATTGCATCCATATAGGTGATCGGATCCTCATTATTCTCATCAAGTTCGATGGGATCACCATCCCGGATCAAGAAATCGTAGTATCTGTCCGACTGATATGGTACTCTACCAGATTGCCTTAATGGTGCAGGTACATTGGGCTCCGGATCTGATCTAATCATATCCGACTCAGGTTCAGCTATTGGTGTCGGTCCTTCTACCTGTTGAATTTCATCAAGTTCAACCTTAGAGGCAACGGTTCCTTCACCAAGGAACTCTTTTTCTAAAAAAAATTACCTTAAGGCTGACGAACACCTTTTGTTCATCAGCATGGTAGAAAAAATATCCTTTTATCTCTTTGGGGTACCCTATGAATGAGCATTTGTCAGACCTAGGTCCAAGTTTGTCTGTGACTAATCGTTTGACATAGGCCGGGTACCCCCAGACCCTAAGGTGTGAAAGTACTGGCTTACGTCCTGTCCATATCTCATATGGAGTCTTAATTACAGACTTACTTGAAACCCTATTTAACAGATAATAGGCCGATTCGAGTGCATATCCCCAGAAGGATGTCGGCAAGCTAACAAAACCCATCATGGATCGGACCATGCCTAACAGAGTCTGATTCCTCCTTTTAGACACACCATTATGCTGTGGTGTTCCTGGAGGAGTCCATTGGGAGAGAATCCCATTCTCTCCTAGATATGTGAGAAACTCACTAGAAAGGTATTCTCCTCCTCGATCAGATCGAAGAGTTTTAATACTCTTTTCAGTTTGTTTTTCTACTTCACTTCGAAATCGTTTGAACATTTTAAATGAATTCGACTTATGTTTCATCAGATAGACATATCCATATCTGGATAGGTCATCTGTGAAAGTTATGAAGTAGAAATATCCACCTCTAGCACTTGTGCTCATAGGCCCGCATACATCAGTATGTATTAGGCCCAAGAGCTCAGTAGCTCTCTCACCTTTTTTAGTAAAAGGTGACTTGGTCATTTTACCAAGAAGACAGAACTCACAGGTTGGAAGTGATTCACAATCACTGACTTCGAGGATTTCCTCTTGAGTCAACCTATTTATTCTGTTCTTGTTTATATGACCTAGCCTATAGTGCCATAAGTAGTTATCTGACACACTATCTAATCTAGGGTGCTTGCCAGTAGAATAGACTCTTATCGGGCTTGATCTTTCTGGTCTGGCCCTGCACTGATGTCCCAGCCTGAACATGCACCTTCTTCACTTTCTTCTTCTTGTTCTTCTTTTCTTTCTTAAAAGGTCGAGAACCAGAAGATGAACCTCCCACTAAGTTCACCGACTCCTTGTGAAGTTGGTGATCCTTCTCAAAGTTCTGAAGCAACCCCAGTAACCCGTGGTAGTTCTCTTAAGGCTTTGTCATTCTATAATGAGTGAGGAATGGGGGATAAAACTTGGGCAGCGAGTTCAGTATTGCATATTTCTCAAGCTGCTCATGCAAGGAAAAGCCAAGCTTGCTCAATCATTCCATCAGCTCGATCATGTACAATACATGATCAGTGACAGAGGCACCATCCAACATTTTGGCATTGAAGATGGCACAACTAGTCTTGTGCCTCTCTACATCATCGGGTGTGCCAAAGGCATCCTCCAACACTTGAAGCATGTCCTTTGACTGAGCCATCTCGAATCTGCGACTGAACTTGTCGCTCATGGCAGCCAGCATGATACAGCGCACCGTGGTCCGATCACTGAGCCACTTCTGGTAAATGTCTCTGATTGTTCCACGTGCATTGGTAGCTGGCTCCTCAAGTGCAGATCCATTATCACATATAGGATCTGTTCATGCTCTAGGACTATCTTCAACTTTCAGTACCAGCTACCGAAGTTGGATCCCACCAACTTATCATTATCCAACAATGATCGGAGCGATAGGGAAGTGGCCATATTTGCACAAAGGAAAACCATAACCTAATTAGTAATTGATTCATTAAACCTAAAGATTTGGACTTTAATCAAAAGGTTTCTCCCACTATTTTATTCGAATTGGTAGCCTCTACCTCCAATTCGAAGAATTACCCTAATTCCTTAGTGGGTACTAGAATCCACTTAGATTGCATACAAGCCCAACTTTGGTTGGCCAACCCATGTACATCTAAGGGTAGGTTCATAACCAATTATTTCTCTAAATAATTTTTAGTAATTTTAATTTTGCCCCAGAAACCTAATCAGTAGGCTTTGGCCTCCACTGTAAGGATCCGGTTAGGTCCAACCATTAACATGATCATACTTGGTGTATCTAACCAACGAATAATTAAGCCCAACTTTGGTTGGCTCACCTAACCGCCATTAGAGAGACACTTCCAAGTCGTCATATGATGAGTGATAATTCCATTAGTCAACAAGCACCAGGCCTTTGGGTCTGCAATGATTATTGAGTTAATGGACTCATTATCAAACACCTTAATGGGAGGCTATGACTCAGTTATCTCCATAACTTTGTCATTTTAAGGACCTAATAATTTTAGAAGATTTAAATAATTTAGAGGATGAGGTCAGATGAACCAGCTTATCATGATCCTCCCACTGGCTTCACCAAGTCAGCTTAAGGGAGACCATTAAAAGGGCTGGTCTAGGAGCACCTAAATCAGTCACACTGATTTACCTAGCTAACATGGGTTAGCTCGAATAGTCAAGTGATCTGATCAAAATATAATTTCACCAAGAGGTCAGGTAAGTTCGATCAGTGGGAGGGTCTGCCAAAGCTTACCTTAGACACCATCAGAAATGGCCAGGTAAGCGGGCTCCCAATTAAAAACCACCGGTCTGGTTTACCTTAGACACCAACTGGTTTAATTAGTTTTGATTAGATCAACCTAACAGTTCATGCTAGACCCCTTAGCCAAGAATCAAGTCCATTTGGTTCTCGTTAAAGATAGGGACTTGACCAACTGCAACTATTGTAATTGATCTAGAGAATTCTTGACCTAATCTAAGACAACAATTGATTAGATTTAGTCAATTCTCTAATTAAGTCCATCTTTAGTCTAACCATAGGTCTAACCCAATTAATGGACCTAATTTCTACTAACCTATTAACCCAATGTGTTATGGTTTGTGTCTTAGGTTCTTCAATTCACAATCCTAGAACCTAATCAAACAACTTCTTAATTCTTAATTAAGTTTTGGGCTGAGGGTTGGGTTCGGCTTTTCAAAAAATAATTTTCATATTTATAAAATAATTTTATAATATGATTCTACCAATCATATTGCATGTTTGATTCATAATCAAGATACAAGTGAAATAAACATGAAACTACTTTAGATTTAATCTAAACAGGTTCATGTAATTGAAACAATTTCAACTTTAAACAATTTTTTTGTACAAAAATTATTAACAAAGAGATTTTATTTTATATTTAAATATTTTTTAAATCTAATAAATCATAAATTTAATCTAGATCATATCTAACAAATTTATGATTAAAGATAGATCTATACAAACTAGGACAACCTTTGCATTGTAAGGGATAAACCTTACAGCAGGACAACCTTGCAGTTTGTGATTGATCTAAAATTTTAATTTCAGATTTAATAATCAGATTATAAATTGGATCTAATCTAAAAAATAATCTAAGCATATATAAATAATCATGTAATAAAGAATCTAGGCTCTGATACCAATGGAAGGAACCAGATATAGGGTTTCAGGGTTAGATCTTGAAACTTTTTCAAGATCATACAGTGGAAGACTAAAATAAATCAAAATTTATTTTTTAAAATCAGAGAATTATTAGATCTAAAATCTTATTACATAATAATTATATAGCATTAAATCAAAAATTAAAATATATATATATACAGCATGAACTACATGTTGATCATATCAACATGTTTCTATACTACATCTAATGTATGTATTAAACAATAGATCAGATCTATTACCTTGCAAGTTAGACGTTCTAACCTCGCTGATCTGGGCTTGAGGATGATGTTGCAAGCCGCACATGCATTCGGCCTCTAGGAGTCATCCACATGAGCCCACGAATCTCGATCAGAAGTCCTGCTTCAGGAAATCAGCACAGTATGCTAGTACTGCGCTGATCCTTCTTTGATGGTTGATCAGGTGCCTCCTTCTTCTTGATTTGGACTCTTCCAAAGATGAAAAGTAGGAGAAGGAGTTTCATATCTGAGACACTCTTAGGAAACTCAAGATGGAGGGAGGAAAGATATGAAAACAAACAACCCTAGAAGAAGACCCTCTTCTTCTTCTCGTTTCTCTCTCTAGACACCCTATCTTGTGTCTATTATATCTCCACGACCCAAAGGTCTTTCTCTCTAATTTTTGGATGGCTCAAAGGTCTCTCAAATCTATATCTTTTTCAAAAAGTTTATGAAGAAACTCATTTTATATAGGGAGATATGATAGAGTCCTTGTCTAGGTCAAATACCTAGTCAAGGCTTATCCAAACATGGCAAGATAAGGGACGCCCAACTCTTGAGCACCTCCTCCTTATTTTCATGCATGGATCACCAGAAAAGGGTACACAATATGTACCTTAAAAGCTATAAAAATTCCAAAAAAAATTTTGATAAATTTGGTGCAAAATTGAAAGAGTTTTGGATTTCTAAAACTCTATCTCATAGAATTTGAAATACAAACTTATTTCTCTTTGATTTGATCCAAACCACCTTCCATGTAAGAAAGAAGAGAGGAAACCTTTTATGAATGTGGGAGAGACCTGGGAGAGGGCTTTTATCGCACAAAATAAGAGGAGATTGGCGTTTAATGAGAGAGAGGGCGTGGGGAAGGCTTATGTGGCGCAAGGTGGAATCCTAGTCTTACTAGGATTCTATCTTATGACTTGTTTTAATTTGGTTTCTCAAATCAAATCAAACCAAAATTAGATCAACCCAATTAAAATAGGTCTTAACCCAATTAAGAACCTAATTTAATCAGATTAAATTAGATTTAAATCTGATTTAATTTTCTAATCAAATTAGAAATTAGATTGACTCAAGTCCTAGTTGAACTAGGACTAGTTTTTCCTTGCACTTGGCTTATCCAATAAACTAATTGGACTTGATCCAATCAAGTTCAAACTAAATTTAATTAAATTATATTTAATTAGACTTAATCTCAATCTATTGGCTTAATCAAATTAAGCCAATTAGCAATCAAATTGCTAATCGATCCTCCTGCAACACTTGCACTGGGTTAAATGTCAATCGTATTGATCATTTAACCCTAGAACGGTTCTTAATCGTTGATCAACCATCCGATCAGATCATGAACTCTAATGTGTGTGACCTCATAGATCCAAACCTAAGTTGGTAGCATAGGAATAAATTTTTGTACCAATCGAAGTGACCATCTAGCAATGGTACCCGATGACCAGATAGGTCGAATGTATAGAACAATATCCTTAGAACCTATGCGGATATAGTTTTCATATAATTCATCCTCTTGACCAAAATGATCATAGGACACCCCAGAGTTCAACTGTCAACTCTGATCAGGTTGTCCACATTGTATTTCAAAATATCAAATCCATCTGATGGATTACCTTGGCCAAGGTTTTGCTAAATTGAAATACAGCGACTCATTCTTCTCCAACTCTTGGAGTGGTCAATCCCATCTCGATCACATTCTGACTTCGTAAGTACTTGACTGTGCCCAGAAGCCTTCCGTCTCTGAATTAGAAATTCAGTTAGTCCAGTACCATAGCACAGTGAGTTGCTTGCAAGTCACTGAGGCGATCTCAGGTCTAAGGGACACTTATACCTATATCCCATCAGAGACATTCTCGACAGTAGAATACTCTAGAGTTGATCACGTTCAATGATGATGTACCAGTATATCTCATCTGTATGCCATACCAGTTTCTTCACACTCTTTGGTTAAGAGGACAACCAACCCATATGGCCTACAGCGACCTATGCTCGATAGAAGCTGTCGTCCTTATTAACAGCCTATCATTTGGTCGTGAACTGTTTTAAGGACTAATCGATAAATCCTCTCTTTATCGAACTTAAATAGTCCTAAGGACTTCATCATAACAATGGAGTTCATTAGAAGATGAAAGCTTATGATGAAGATGCCAAATATATTTTATTTATTAACAAATCAATTACAATACTTGATTGCTCAACCGTCAACAGCTTGACGATTGGCTTTTGGGACATATTTCTCGACAGAAATGAGGAAGAAAAATAGGTTTCCGATAGAATTTGATGGGACGTGGGGTATTAGCGATGCAAATTTTCATCGCTAATAATCAATTTTTATCGTAAATAATTCGAATAAAAAATATTTGTGATGAAAAATTAATTTTTATCGTTAATAATTTCTGTCAAAAAAAAATTTCATTGGAAAAATTTGCCTCGAAAAAATATTATTGATGATGAAAATTTTCTGTTTCATCGCTAATTACATAATTAGCGATGAAATTTTTTTCATCACTAATAATTAATAAAAATTAATTTCTCATTTAAAAAAAATTCTTCTAACCAAGTCTTGTTCCCCGTATTATTTTCTTCCATTCATTTTTCATTCATCTCTTAGCCACAATAATTCAATAATATATGTATATATATGTGTGTGTGTATATATATATATATAGCTGATGTAGTAAATATATCAACTTTTCAGAATATTTTAGTAATTATATGGATGAACTATGGTAAGAACAAAGACTTGCAACCACTCTGCGGCTTCTCATTGACAGTCATCTCGATGAAGCATGGGTGATGCAGTGCAAGCATCCACTCTTCAACGGCCTATACCACCACCTATTATAGAGGACCCGTAATGATTCAACGACCTGATTCGACAGGTCCAAGTGTTGACCAACACAGTCCAGCATTTACAGTAAACCACTAAGCAATGACAACCCCCATAATATTTTTCTCAAACTGTGCCCTCTCCATGTAGCCAGCAAAACTGCTTCCAGAGAATCCCTCTTGAGGTACACATCATTCTGCCCTGATCGATCGACAATCACCATCCCATCAGGATGCAGGTATGAAAAATAATGCCAACATTCACTGGTCTCCTCCAATGGAGATTCGACCTTGGGCTACTCTCTGTGCCTCACAAAATCTCATCGAGAGGAGGATCTCGAGCAAAAGGTCCGAAAGATCGAACGTCATCTGAGTAAGATTCAAATGGACAGCCAAAGGAATGACGACATCTTCAGCTTCAATTTCCAACCATCTTTCTCTTGATCCATCCTTCAAGAATTGATTTTGGATTGGTTATAAAGATTGAGGATCAGGGATATCTTAATATTCTACATATTTTTTTTGTGCACATATTATTTTTTAAAAACTATCTAATATTTATTTTTATAAATATAAAAAAAATTACTATAACATATCTAAACATCTTTCAGTAGAAAAATTTTTATTATTAATAATCTATAATTTATAAATTTTTAAAATTTTTTATTTTTTTCAAATATTAGTGATGGAAACTTTTTTATCATAAATAGTGATTATTTATGATGGAAACATATGTTTCATCGCAAATACATATTATTTATGATGAAAATAGAGTTTTCATAGCAAATAATTTATAATTTCTAAATTTATAATTTTTTTTATTTTTTCTCATTTATTAGGGAAAAATTTTTTTAATCATAAATAATAAAGTATTTACGATAAAAATTGAGTTTTTATCATCAATATTCAATTATTGACGATGTTAAATTTTCATCACAAATAATTTATAATTTCTAAATATTTAAAATTTTTTATTTTTTTTCATATATTAGTAATAAAATATTATATTGTAAATACTAGAGTATTTATGATGGAAAATTTAGTTTGCATCATAAATACTAATTATTTATAATGTAATATTTTTTTCATAAATAATCTATAATTTTTAAATCTTTTAAATTTTTTATTTTTTTGCACATATTAATGATGAAATATTTTCATCATAAATAAAATTTATTTGTGACAAAATTTTTTTTCATCACCAATAATCCATCATTTATGATGTAATATTTACATCGTAAATACTCTATAATTTTTTAATTTTTTTATTTTTTTTAAATATTAATGATGAAAATTTGTCATCATAAATACTTAAGTATTTGTGATAGAAAATGAGTTTTTATCAGGAATAGCCTGTATTTGTGATGTAATATATTTATCATAAATAATCTATAATTTTTAAATTTTTTATTTTTTTCATATATTAGTGATGAAAAATTTTTGTTATAAATAATATTAATTTATGATAAAAATTTAAGTTTCATCACTAATACTCTATTATTTATGATGTATTATTTTCATCATAAATAATCTTTAATTATTAAATTTTTAAAATTTTTTATTTTTTTTTAAATATTAGTGATGAAAATATTTCATTGTAAATAATATATATTTGTGATGAAAATTTAATTTTCATTGCAAATACTTTGATTATTTATGATGAAATAATTTTCATCACTAATATTTAAAAATTTAAATTAAAATAAATATTTTATTATTTATGATGATTAATTTCATCATAAATAATATATATTTATGATGAAATTTTATTTTTATTGCAAATATGAAGATATTTGTGATAAAAAAATATTTTCATCATAAAAAAATAATTATTAGTGATGAATTTTTATTTTCATCATAAATATCCTTATTTATGATGAAATATATTTCCATCATAAATAAATTCATCGCAAAAAATGATATTTCTTGTAGTGCGGTTGGAAGAACTAAAATTGAAAAGAAATTCTGAGTGCTGATCGACGATCTAGATTTCATCCAGTGACTGATATGACGGCTAAAGATGGATTCGACCTAATTAAGGATGTTTGAGGCTTGATTTGAAGCATTTAAATGCAATCCGATAGTCAGAAATTGATTTTGACTGATACATAGTTTAGGACACTATTTTAAGTTATTTTTAGACTCCTTACACTATCAAAATGGAAAAAAAATTGATAGTTATAAAAAGGGGAGACCTGGGATGCAAAAAAAAGAATAGTGGTAAAAAAAATAGAGGTCATCTTCTCTTCTTTTCTTCCCTTCTCTCTTCATCTTCAAGTCCAACCTTTTTCCATCAATTTTCTTCATACCAAGAGAAGAAATTGACATAGATTCAGCAACGTGCAGCATATTTTGAGATGATATTTTTTATTTTCTTTGCTATTTTTATTCTTTTTATCATGAACTAAATTTCTTTTGCTAAGACTAAGGTGTACCCACTCTTTTGATACAATATTTAGTATGATTGGATTCTAGATTTAATTTTCATTCATGAGGAGTATGAAATCTATTTTTAATACTTTTAGATTATCAGCCATCTTCTAATTGATCTGATGGGTATAGATGATACGGACCAAGTACTTCTACGTCAATGCTTCTTGATTTATATATCTTGTGTTTGAATCGGATTAAGATTCCTATGCATATGATAATTTTAGTATGCTTTGGATGCAGCATATTTTAATTAGAGGGTTTCATAAAAATTAATACATCATTGCTTATTTTAATTATGTCTGGACCAAAGGGTAGTTAATAAGTAGTGATAGTTTTGCTACATCTGGACCAAAGGGTAGTAAATATCTTAGGAGACTCTACCATCATATGAAATAAAAATTTATCTAATTTGCATGATTACTTGAATATTGTATTGATTGAGTTGGCGAACCGATTGTCTTAGTATTTATCTGCTCTTGATTTCAACTCTAACAATCACATCCTTTTTATTCTCTTATAATTTTTTAATTATTTCTTTATTTTCTTTATTTTTTATTCTCTTTATAAATTGATTTTCTAAATGAAGTTTAGAAAAGTTTTTTTTAGTACTTGTTTTTCAATCTTCATGGAATGATACTCTATTCATATACTATTCTATTTGATCGATTGATGCACTTGCCATAGTGATAGATTTGCATGCATCACTTATTCCAATTAAATTATAAAAATAATCACTCCTTGTGGTTAAAGTTAATTATTTCTATGACATAATTATATTAGAAATTATGTTCTAAAGTCAATTGACTTATTATAAATAATTAAATTTTGTATATGAATTATTGATCAATGAATAAAAGTTATTTTGGCTTATTCATCATAAGGTGTACATCTTTGTTATTAGAACTTTTGTATTGTGATGAAGTCTTTAGAACTATATTATGATCGATAAAAGAGAATTTATCGAATAGTTCTTAAATATGTTCGTGATCAAATGATACATCATTAATGGGATAATGATATTTATCGAGTATAGGTCATTGTGGGTCATATAGGTTGGTTGTCTTCATAACCAAAGAATGTGGAGACACTGGTATGGCATATAGGTGAGATCTAGGAGTAAATTATCACTGATCAAGTGACTCACCTACTGAGTATTCTACTGTCAAGAGCAGCTCGTGAAATATATGGGCATAAGTGTCCCTCAGATTTGAGATCACCATAGTGATTTGTAAGCAACTCACTGTGCTTTAGTACTGGACTACCTGAATTTCTAATGCAGTGACAGAAGGATGCTGGGTACGTCAAGTACTTGCAAAGTTTGTGTATGGATCAAGATCGGATTGACCCCTCTGAATTATAGGAGTTAATACATCATTGTATTTCAATTGAATAAAATCTTGACCAAGATAATCCATATGATTGATTTGAATGGTTGAAATACGATATGGATGACTGTTTCAGGATTGATAGTTAAATCCTAGGTCATTTTGAGCATTAAGATCAAAGGGATGAATTAGGCAATAACCATATATCAAGGTTCTTGAATATTACTTTGTAAATATTCGATCTATCCGAACGTCAGGTATCATTGCTAGATGGTGACTTCGATTAGTATAAAAATGAGTTTCTATGCTACCAACTTAGTGTTTGAACCTGTGGAGTCACGCACAAAAATCAAACAATACAGGAAAGAATTGATCGGATATTTATATGTTCAATTTAGAAGTATGAGACTTGATTGAATATGTAGATTAACTTAATTAAGAATTAAGCTGGTAGTCATATAAAATTAAACACTAACTATGTCCAACTAGCACTATGCATGAGGTGTAGGTTTGATTCCGAGGATGAAATTGACCAAATCGATATTCCATGCAATTATGAGAGAATAGATCGAGTCTTAATTACTTTAGATCAGATCTAATTTAATTGGATCTGATTTTATTAAGACTTAATTGGGTTAATTATGAAGTTGGACTTGGACAAGAATTCTAATTGGATTAGGATCAGCAGCCTTTTCGAAATTGATTCGAATTAAATTTGAATTGGATTTAAATTGAACCCAAATCTTAACCAAATCTGATTTGGTGTACTTAGCCATCTTCCCTAGGGGTTCTCTCACCTTTATGGCCAACCAAGATGGTTGGGAGGGGGCTAGCATGCGGCATAATGAAGGGAGGTGTAAGTTGGCATCTCTCCTACTTGGATTGGGATTCCTTGTGGTTTAGGAAGTTTGGATTTGATTCAAATATGGAGAGTCCTATTCCTAGCACCTAAAGAAGTTTGATTTGATATGAGACCTTTTGCTTATTTAACGAGAAATGTGGAGAAGAGAAACAAGCACTCAGCCATTGGCCTAGGGGTGGAGATCACTTTTGGGGTGGGAGTCCTCTCTCTTTTGGGCGTCACCTCTCCCTGGGCTTCTCTCTCCTCTTGGGCATCCTCCCTTCCCTTGGCATGGTGGTATGTGGTCTGTTCCAAGGTCTTAAAATTATATCTCAAGGCTTCATCTTCTTCTTCTCCGAAGAAGACGTTCATCCCTCTCTTCTACAGAGTTTGACGTGCACATAAAGTAGAGGATCTGCGCATCTGGATCTCGCGAAGCAAATTGATTAAGGAGCTTCTTCAACTTTGATTATTTTTTACTATAAATTAAGATAAGATTTCATAAATATTATAAAAAAAATTTAATTACTAATCTATTCTATTTTTCTAGCATCTGATGGGATCGGATAATTTTTTTCTTCAATTGGTATCAGAGCTAGGCCTGCATGTCATGATCGCATAGTCTAATTTTAATTTTTTTTTGATTTTTTCTAATCTAGTTTTGAACCAAAATTTTTAATATGATTAAACCTTAGTTTTACCTAATATTTTTTGTATAATTTTCATCTGATTTTGAACAAAGTATCGAATCAAAATCAGTCTCTAAATTCGATCTGCTGAAAATCTATTTTAGCAAAAATTTTTTATGCAGATTTAATATCTGATTATGTATAGATTTAAATCTATTTTGATAGATTTTTTGTAATGTAATTCAATTAAAAAATTGATGTTTGAATCAGGCATAGATCTGAATTTGTTTGATAAAATTTCAGATCTGATTTCAACATAATATCTGTGCATGTTTAATCATATCTCTAATCAGAATTTTTTTATGCAATCATACATATATTTAAAATAGATTTCTATATTATTTTAGATCTAAATTAATAATTTTATATGCTATATAAAAGTAGTTCAGATCTGAAATAAACTTATATGCTGATCTAATATGATTAGATGCTCATCATATTTGTATGATCATGTGCATGCATGGATTATATGACAATTCGCATGTTTATATAATTAATTTTAAAATTAGATTTTAGATCTTAGTAGCTCAGTACTCGAATTGAGAATATCATCAAGCCATCTGGTTATAAGAGTAAGAAGGATTTAAAGACCCTCTCTTTCAATTCGATCGGATGCTCTTATGACGTGTAGGGGTGCCATTGTGATCTAGTCTCATGATGAAGAATAGTGAAAAAAAATTTAAATTATTTTGATCATGAATAAGTTTAGATTAGATCTAAATTAATTTATGATTAATTATAATTTTAGTAAAATTAATTCAAATATAAAAATTAGATTTTATGATCTGAATTGTATGTTGCATATGATCTAGAAATCTAAATTTTCTATGATACATATGATGTATACATAAAATTTAGATAAAATTGATACATATTTAATTATTAAATATAGAATTAAAAAATTAGATTTTGATTTGAAATATATGGTATGCTTCACTTGAAATCTTAGTATAATAGTTTCATAAATTGAAACACACATTTCACATACTTAATTTAGAATTAAGTTTTAAAAGGATCTAGATTTAAGAATTGAAGATCTTGAGACACCTCATAAAGGATGGGCAATGGGTTAACACGAATCAGGTTGTTTAACTGGGTAAGACCTAGACTTAGAAATAAATATGAATCAATTAGAGAAATTGATTAAATCTAATCAAATATTGAAGTAGATTAGGTCAAAAATTTTTTAGATCAATCTCAATAGTTGTAGCGTGATCAAGTTTATATTTTTTTTTGACCATACCAATTGAACCATGATCGTGGCTTATTGGTTTAGCCTGAGTTCTTTGGCTGACTAAATTGAAACTAATCAACCAATTGGTATCTAAGATAAGTTTGGCAATATTGTATGATAATTCGACTGATGATTTTTAATTGGTAGTCTATTTATCTGACCATTTCGATGGTGTCTAAGGCAAGTCGAGGCAGACCCTCCCATCGATCTTACTTATCTGGCTAATTTAGTAGATCATATTTTGATTAGGTCACTGATTGATTTGAGCTGACTCATACCATTAAGGTAAATTAGTGTGACTGATTTAGGTGTCTCTAGACCAGCTTATATCAAGTCTTCTTCATGACTTGATGAAGTCGGTGAAAGGATTTATGACTCACAGGTTAATCTCTTCTCTTATTCTAATCAAATTTTTTAAATTATTAGATCCTTAAAATGATACAGTTATGGGAATAACTAGTTCATAGCCTCTCATTAAGGTGTGTGATAATGCATCCAATATTCTAAATAGGCATTGGAGGCACCACACGTCTGGTATCTATTAGATATTGAAATTATCATTCATCATATGATCACCTTGTTGTGCCCTTCAGATCAATGGTCAGATTGGCTGAGCCATGCTCAAGCTTGGATATTCATTTGTTGGATGCACTTGGTGTAGTCATGTTAATAGTTGGATCTAATTAGAATTTTCAATGGAGACGCCACAGCCTGTTGAAGAGATGCCTGAGACAAAACCTAATTTTTAAAAAATATTTAATGAAATAATTGATCAAGAACCTACCCATGGATGCACTAGGATTGATCGAGCTACACTCGGACTTGAATGTAGTCTGTATAGATTTTAGTACCCGCTAAAGGATTAATGTAATTTCTCAAATTAGAGGTAGAGACTATCAATTCATATAAAATAGTGAGAGGACCTTTAGATTAAAGTCCATATCTTTAGGATTAAAATGATTCATATACTAATAGGTTTTTATTTTTTTCAGCAATGGCTAACACATTATCACTTCCATCGCTATTGGACAGTGATAAGCTTATCGGACCAAATTTCGATAGCTGGTATTGAAAGATAAAGATCATCCTGGAGTATGAAAAGATCCTATACGTGCTTACGGATCCTGCATCCGAAGAACCTGCTGCCAATGCACCCCATGTCGTGAGAGATACTTATTTAAAGTGGCTCAATGATCGCACGATAGTACGTTGTGATGCGTGTCATAGCACATCAAAATTAACCCTACTCACTATTATGTAGATAGAGTGAGTCAGGATCGATCCGTAAAGATCTTAGGTTGATTGTTTCAAAAATGCAAAAGAAAAGAATAGAGATTGCAAGAAACTAAGAAAGTAATAAAGAAATTATAATAAAAATATTTTTTATTGATCAAATAAAGAAGCATACAATATAAAAGAAATAAAAGTTCAATATAAGAATAACAAAATCAAATTGATCTTCTCGTAGCATCCGATAGTGGATGTGCCTTTTTGAATCCTTCATCTTCCTCCGTGCAGACAGCGGCGGGGTGGCTGAAAGGCTTGATCCAGAAACTTCAAGGAAGTAAGGTAGATGAAAAAGGATATGGAAATATAGAAAGGATAGCGGCACTAGAATTAGAATCTCTCCTAGATTTGATGGAAGGTGTGCTAGGATTAGAACCTCTCCTAGACTTCTTGGAATGTGGAGAAGAGATCTATGGAGAAATATGGTGATGGACAAGAAAGAAGAAGATGGGTTGCTAGGGTTAGTACCTCCTCTAGACTTGTGAAATGAGAGAAAAAGGAAGAGAGAGGGGAGAGCTTGAAGAGAACTTAGGGTTGGCTTCATGGAGAAGAGGAGGGGATGAACCCCACAAGGGGGCTGATGTTTCTTTGGAAGAGAAAGGGGCATGTATTTATAGAGTGGAGGTTAGGGTTTCAAGAGGATTTTAAGCATTGGAGACTCTAGGATTTCATGAGAAGAGAGGTAAGAGCATGAATAAGGATCCTTAGATCTTCATGGAGAAGAGGAGGGGATGAACCCCACAAGGGGGCTGATGTTTCTTTGGAAGAGAAAGGGGCATGTATTTATAGAGTGGAGGTTAGGGTTTCAAGAGGATTTTAAGCATTGGAGACTCTAGGATTTCATGAGAAGAGAGGTAGGAGCATGAATAAGGATCCTTAGATCTTCATATTATTTCTCCTCCATTGATCAATAAGTTGCATTCATACTGGATCTTCATGAAGAGTAATTTTTAAATCTAAGTCCTTGATATTTAAGTCATGTTCATACTTGATTCCATTTATCTTCTAATCTGGATCCTTGATTGGAGAGGTTGCTTCTTAACCTTTGATCTTTAAGTTGCGTTCATATTGGAATGGGAGCTGGTTGCTTAGTTTACTCAAATCTGATCCGATTTGAGTCCAATTTGATTTGTATAAATTCAAACTCCTAATTATCTATAAAATAGACTAGAGAGTATCAAATTCTTAATAAATAAAATATAATTAAATAAAATTATATATCTCTAATGACTTAATTTAAATATTTATCACACCCTCTATTTGAACTTTACTCATCCTCGAGTAAAATAGATACATCAGCAATGTGTACAGACTCATCTTTGAATTGAAAGTTATCTTAGGTACTCCTAAAGACAGCTGATATTTGGTCAGATCATTAAAGAGGTACTTCATTGGATTATTAATTTAATTCAGTTAGTGGTTGAGTGAAGCCCATAAAAATTTTTAAAGTTTTTCTTTCTCCAACTTCCCACCTCACTTTTAAGTTCTCTAACTTACTATGGGTTTGGTGCAGTATCTTTTTGTAGTTTATTTTTTTTATTCTCTCTCTTCTTTCTTTTCTTTCTTCTTCTTCTTTTTTTTAGAAGAATATTTACATGTACAGTCAGTACAATGTCCTAATCCCTTAAGTTTTTTAATTGACTCTTGTAGCGAGCTTTAGGCCAATGACTCCCAAACTAGTTGGCATTAGGGCATTAGGTGTAAAATACCCCTCAGCTTATTGACTCAAATCAAAAAGGCTATGAGTTAAGACTGACTCTACTAGAGGTTTCTTTACATTCTCACCTTTTGATACAAACAACAGCACTTACTTAGGCAAAAGAGTCCGATTACTTAGTAAGAAATGTTAAAAATATATTTTATTAAGGTGGACTTGTTGCATACTTTGACCTTTCCACTAGTACCCCCATGAAGTAGATTCTTCATCGAGATTAGTGAAAGAAGGTTCTGGAATCGCTTTAAATTTTTTTTTTCTAAACTAAACCCTACCATTCATTGGGTTTCCTTAATAATTTGATCCATAGTATCTCTAAAATTATTTAGACTGTTAATCATTCATTGATTAGGATGCCTAATTCATATTCAAATCGAGATAAAATTTGGATACATAAAGCTAATTATTTCTGACCATACTTGAGGACTCAATTAAATTAGTTATTCTGCCCCCCCAACTTAATTTTTATTGTCCCTAATGGAAGAAGAGAATTGTAACATAACAGGAAAGGATACCACTTAAGTTCAATGTGTGCATTCATTGTTGAGAGGCTCTTCCTTTCTGGAGTGGTGTGTTCTTAACTCCAGTTAGCGTGAACATGGCTCTCCCCCTAACTTGGCTAGTAGCATCACTCATCCACTCTACTATAGAGGTTCAGCTTGGCTAATTATCTTTTTAAAGATTCCTACAAAATAAAAAAAAAACTAAAAAATTATTGTATAAGCGGGTTGTCTCTCAATAAGTACTAAGTTTAACATCTTTAGTCGGTCATTTATTAAGGCTACTCCTAAGAAATTGGGTTGCCTCCCATAAGCACTAAGTTCAACGTCTTCAGCCGGATGCTATAAGGGAGTCCCATCTATAACTAACTTAGGTATGTTTCTCAAAGAGTCAAAAGGACAGGGCCAATCAGGAGGCCTTATCATCATGGCAGAAAAATGTTCGTAGAATGCTCTACAACGATTAGTCGGGACCAAAAAAGTGTACTGGGCAAGTACGCCATACTAGGGACTAACAATGTTCTCATAATTTTTCTGATGACCAAAAAGAGATTGTGTTTGTTGAATCGGGATTAGGGTTGGTAATTTAAGAGTTTCTTTAATTAGAACTTGATCTACTCTAATCCCTACCTCAGATATGATATGTTTCGACATCATCTCTTCTCAATCTATAGCATGATTTTTTTTTTAAAATTAATATTAAATCTCTCTCCATACATTGTTTTAATACCATAGAAAAATTTTGGAGATAGTCCTCGAAAGTAATGCCAAAAATAAAAAAATAAGTCATAAAAATCTCATTATTATTGTCTCTCATTTCAAAAATATCCCACCCAACAGCTTCTTTATGTGCTTTTAGAATACCTATAAGTTGGATTTCCTGATTAGTGATTACTAGAAGGGTGTTAGTGAGTGCGTCAAGAAGTGGCTTTAGTTCTAGAGTAGGTAGTGATTCTAACAAGAGAGCTATTGGGGGGTTAGATGATGGCTTATATTTTTCGATCCAAAGTAGGATGGTTTTAGGGGAGAGCATATTGACTAAATCATTTGTTTTTATGATATACCCATCGACATCAAAATCATCCACCTCGAAGTGAGCTAAACAGGGATCTAAGGAATCTTAGGGGAGAATTATGAATGTAGCTTCCTCTATTATGTTATTCATTTGTGATCTTTGGGAAGTCTCAATGAATTTCATTTCATCAATTTGTCCTCCTTTTTCGTTTTAAGGAATGGATAATTCTAGACTACCTAGGAATGAGAACATAGGTAGGTAAGGTGATGATGGAATTGGATCATCCTACCATTCGAATTTCTTCCTAGATATTTCTGGCTCAATCGAATTATCTATGCTGGTCATTTTGGTTATGCAGTATTGTTCTATGACCAATTCATTCCTAAGAGTCATAATTGATTGTTTAGGAAAAATTATAGAAATATTAAAATTTCTAGCTAAGTATTGTCCCTCTGGGTTACTCTTAGGCTGACTAGGCAGCTCTCCTTCCTCCTCCTTATTGATTACGATTAATAATTAATCAACTTGAATTTTTAGTTCAGCTAAGGATTGCATAGAGGAGTGAAGGAGCTAATTGGTGCTTTCAATCCTATCTAGTACTTGCAAAACTTTCTCTTCAAATGATGGGCTATAGATAATTGGAGAAGGTTGATATTATGAATAGGGCATGTCATAATAGGGTGCTTCTACAAATGTAGATCCTTGTGTTGTCGGGGTACCCACTGAGTATGGATTCCATGAAAGCTTTGGTTGAACCCCCCAACCTAGATTGTAGTTATTAAAGAATAGATTATTTTCTGATTCGTAGGCTATTTAGATTTGATCTTGATGAATTTGCTCATACCTAAACTCAAAAAATTGATGCACGGCTGGAAATTCAACTTGTTGTGCAGGAAGAAAGATGTAGAGAGAGTGTGTCTAATAGCTAGTAGGAGATATAATTTATGGGACAGCTCATCCTCTCTACAGTAAAAATTCATATTCCTAGCATAAATCTAATTTATTAGATTATTCTGATTGATTTCAAGAGGTCTAGATCAGAACAATCTCCTTCTGATTTTTTTTTAAAGAAGAGAGAGAAGAAGAAAAAGAGAAGAAGAAGAAAGAGAGAAGTTCTAAAGATGAGAACCCTAAGAGAGTCTTAGACCTAGAGATGATAGATGCGAAGATTATTTTTAATTATTTATTTTTTAAACAAGTAATACAATCAAATCAACTCTATCTTACTATTAACCTAGATCTAGACAACTCCAAACTATTCTCAGTTAGCCTTTAAGCCCTCCAAGTCAGAGCTTGACTAACCAACTAGCCAGTTAAGTATAAGGTTGGTAGGGGTCTCCCTGTTGCTTTCCTTAAACACCAACTAAGTTGGTCAGGTTAGCAAATAGAATCAATTAAATAACCACCTTCTTTTAGAATGTAATCTCTGAACCACTTGCCTAGACATCAGCTAGCTGACCAAGTCTAATCCGGTCCAACTCTTAGGGTCACTTATTTTATTGAGCTCGAAATCTTTAGGGGTCAACGTCTGCTTGATTTTAAATTAAAGGTTTAGATCAATGCAATATGAAGGGTGGTGATTTTTGGGCTAAGAAAGGATAATCAAATCTCCATCTTATCTTATTTAATTGGGTTAAGTACCCTCAAAATATTTTATAGAAAATATAATGCAATTAGAAAAAGTGTCCAAATATGATAAGTTTTTTTTTTTTATGTTTTAGGTTTCTCTATTTTAGTTAAGTGTTATGTGGTGTCTTTGTTTTCTTTTTATGTTAGATTATTTAAAGCAAGAAGAATAAAAGATAGATTTTAATTAAATTAATTAGATATGAAGAGATTTATAGAATCTAACTAAATGAGAAGTAAACTATGCTAAATTTAAAAAGATAACTAGGTAACCTACAAATAAAACAAGAACTTAAATCTACTTTAAGAGTAGTAAATTATTCTAAACTATAAAAAATAATAGATCACCAGGCTATAGGAAGCAAATTTTTTTTTTATGCATGTAAATAAAAAAATCTAGATATAAAGTAGGAAATCTATCATATATGAAAAACAATATGAGGCAAAAATTTAAAAAAAAATAAATATAAGGTAATTAAGCAATTAAAGTAAATTAACTAATAATAAAAGATAAATTACTAATAAGCAAAGTAAAGTATGAAAAGTAAGAGTACAAGAGAAGAAAATAATCAACTTGAAATATAAAGCAGTAAAGCATATAAGGTAGTCAAGCAATCTAAAGCAAGAAATAAAAATCTAGAAAGCAGTAAAATATTTTTTTCTTTCATTATTTTGCAAATTTTTTTTTGATTTTTTTTCAAAACAATCACATCAAGATTCTCGATAACAATGTCAAAATTTAATGCATGTCATAGCACATCAAAATTAATCCTACTCACTGTTGGATGTATGCCTTAGAAGCCAATCTTAGTTGATGCATATCATACTATTAGGATATGATTTTGCACTTAATGGGTAGTTATATTATCTATGTGTTCATGAATCATCCAAGGGATTAACAACATGAGGACATATATTCTCAAAGAGTTGAGAATTTGAGACATATGTCATTGATGGTTAATTCCTAAATTGCTCCTGATCATAGGATCATCATGGGGATGGTGTTTGACTCAGATAGACCAGTGCACAGATCACTTCCTTTGGATAGATGAGTCTTGAGTCTGCGATGTCGTGATATTGGAGCGAGAGTACAGGTGGTTATTAGAGAATAACTAGCACTGAGCATGACCAACACAAGAAGTCATATGGATGTCTGCTCACTCGTTAGTGACTTTCTCGATGCTGCAGTGGTGTGACTGATCCTTTGACCTATGGTGCTACAGCTGCTCGTAGTGTAGTTGCTTGAGTTTGACTACACATAAATATTAACTCAATGAGTTCTTGTAGTGGATGTTGGCGATAGTTAGTCCACTGTAAGAGTAGGATATACACTTAGATAGAATCTATCGATCCTAGCAGAAAGAAGTAGTCCTATGGGATTTAAGAAGTTGAGTCCTTCAGTCTACGGTCATAGCAGTGTGATTGATAGAAAAGAATTTTTATGAGAATCACATAGTTGATTCGAGCTGATTGAATTTATCATATGATCGATGATGAGGTTTGATGATTCATCCATGATCTGTCATCTGATCGGGACTCATGATAGATGGACTGTATCATATGTTAACTGTACCTAGAGATTCATCACCTTTTATTCTACTGAGTTTTCACTACATACTGCTAGATGTCACTAGTAGATTGTGAGACACACGAGCATCATCTCGATGATCGATGATCCTTGATGGACAGAGTTGGAATGGTTCTAATCCATTGAAAAGAGTTTTGATGATATTGTGATAGAGATCATAATATATCTCACTACCAGATAGAGTAGAACCTATGAGATCACACACAAAGAGACTTTTGACTGATCAGATGGTTGAATTACAATTATGAATCGTGATAGGATTTGATTATCAATTTGATTGATGATTAATCTAATGCAAAAGTTGCAATTAAGTAACTCGCTAAAGAGTTAGTGAGTTATAAGAAGATTAATTAGCAATTAGATTACTAATTGGCTCAATTTGATTGAGCAATGGGGATTGCATCAAGTCTAACTAAATTAGATTTAATTTGACTTGATATGGATTTGATGTGATCAAGCCTAATTGGGTTATGAGATAACCTAATTGTATGGTAGCATAATTCTTTGTTTGATTAGGATTTGGGTTTGACTTAATTCTTAATTAGATGAGGATCTAACTAAGAATATTTGAGTTCCTATTTGGACTAAAAATTCTCATCTTCATGGGTGCATTAAATCCTAATTGGATTAGGATTAAATTGAGTTTGACTCAAGCACCAAGAGAGAGTCCAAAAGGACTAGGACTCCTCCTCTAATTAGGTGACATCTAATCTAAATAGTTTGGGCTCCTAATTAGATTTGAATTTTAATTTATTTAGATTTAATCAATTTTTAATATGATTAGAATTGGTTAAAGTTTAAATTGGTTTAAATCAGCAACCTAAAGAAGAGTCCCATGATGTTAAATATCTTCCTTTCCATGCGCCATAAAAGGTCTCACGCCCAACCAAATTTGGATGCCTAAATATCCCATGCCCCTTTTCCTTTTTGTGTGTAATAATCCATGGGAAACTCTCTTTTTTTTCATGAGATAACCTGGGTGCAAAAGAGTTGGTGTTAAACCCTATGATACATGGACTCTTATCTCTTCACCTAAACCCTATCCTCTTTGCCTATTTAAACCTAGCACCATATGGGACATTAGATGGGCTGATGATGATCGAGTTTTGATGCCACAAACCAAAGGAGAAGTATGTGGAAAATCCAAGGGAGAGAGGCACGGTGTGAAGGTCACGGGCATGAGGTAAGATGGTGAAGGAACCAGATCTAGGGTTTCAGGGTTAGATCTTGAAATTTTTTCAAGATCATACAGCGGAAGACTAAAATAAATCAAAATTTATTTTTTAAAACCAGAGAATCTCTAGATCTAAGATCCTATTGCATGATTATTACATAGTATTAAATCAAAAATTAAAATATATAAATACAGCATGAACTACATGTTGATCATATCAACATGTTTCTATACCACATCTAATGTATGTATTAAACAATAGATCAGATTTATTACCTTGCAAGTTAGACACTCTAACCTCGCTGATCCAGGCTTAAGGATGATGTTGCAAACTGCACACGCATCCGGCCTCTAGGAGTCATCCACACGAGCCCACGAATCTCGATCAGAAGTCCTGCTTCAGGAAATCAGCACAGTATGCTAGTACTGCGCTGATCCTTCTTTGATGGTTGATCAGGTGCCTCTTTCTTCTTGATTTGGACTCTTCCAAAGATGGAAAGTAAAAGGAGGAGTTTCAGATCTGAGATGCTCTCAGGAAACTCAAGATGGAGGGAGGAAAGATATGAAAACAAAAAATCCTAGAAGAAGACCCTCTTCTTCTTCACATTTTTCTCTCTAGACACCCTAACTTGCATCTTTTATATCTCCACGACCCAAAAGTATTTCTCTTTAATTTTTGGATGCCACAAAGGTCTCTCAAATCTCTATCTTCTTCAAAAATTTCATGAAGAAACTCATTTTATACAGAGAGATATGATAGAGTCCTTGTCTAGGTCAAATACCTAGTCAAGGCTTATCCAAACATGGCAAGTTAAGGGGCGCCCAACTCTTGAGCACCTCCTCCATATTTTTGTGCATGGATCACCAGGTGCACAATGTATACCCTAAAATCCATGAAAATTCCAAAAAAAATTTGGATAAATTCGGTGCAAAATTGAAAGAGTTTTGGATTTCTAAAACTCTATCTCATAGAATTCGAAATCCAAACTTATTCCTTTTTGATTTGATCCAAACCACCTTCCATGTAAGAAAGAAGAGAGAAAACCTTTTGTGAATGTGGGAGAGACCTGGGAGAGGGCTTTTGTCACACAAAATAAGTGGAGATTGGCGTTGAATAAGAGAGAGGGCGTGGGGAAGGCTTGTATGGCGCAAGGTGGAATCCTAGTCTTACTAGGATTCTATCTCATGACTTGTTTTAATTTGGTTTCTCAAATCAAATCAAATCAAAATTAGATCAACCTAATTAAAATAGGTCTTAACCCAATTAAAAACCTAATTTAATCAGATTAAATTAAATTTAAATCTGATTTAAATCTGATTTAATTTTTTAATCAAATTAGAAATTAGATTGACCCAAGTCCTAGTTGAACTAGGACTAGTTTTTTCTTGCACTTGGCTTATCCAATAAACCAATTGGACTTGATCCAATCAAGCCAAAAATAAATCTAATTAAATCATATTTAATTAGACTTAATCTCAGCCCATTGGCTTAATCAAATTAAGCCAATTAGTAATCGAATTGCTAATCGATCCTCCTGCAATACTTGCACTGGGTTAAATGTCAATCGTATTGATCATTTAATCCTAGAACGATTCTTAATCATTGATCAACCATCCGATCAGATCATGAACTCTAATGTGTGTGACCTCATAGGTTCGAACCTAAGCTGGTAGCACAGAAATAAATTTCTGTACCAATCGAAGTGACCATCTAGCAATGGTACCCGATGATCGGATAGGTCGAATGTGTAGAACAACATCCTTAGAATCCATGCGAATATAGTTTTCATATAATTCATCCCCTTGACCAAAATGATCATAGGACACCCCAGAGTTCAACTGTCAACTCTGATCAGGTTGTCCACATTGTATTTCAAAATATCAAATCCATCTGATGGATTACCCTGGCCAAGGTTTTGCTAAATTGAAATACAGCGACTCATTCTTCTCCAACTCTTGGAGTGGTCAATCCCATCTCGATCACATTCTGACTTCGTAAGTACTTGACTGTGCCCAGAAGCCTTCCGTCTCTGAATTAGAAATTCAGTTAGTCCAGTACCATAGCACAGTGAGTTGCTTGCAAGTCACTGAGGCGATCTCAGGTCTAAGGGACACTTATACCTATATCCCATCAGAGACATTCTCGACAGTAGAATACTCTAGAGTTGATCACGTTCAATGATGATGTACCAGTATATCTCATCTGTATGCCATACCAGTTTCTTCACACTCTTTGGTTAAGAGGACAACCAACCCATATGGCCTACAGCGACCTATGCTCGATAGAAGCTGTCGTCCTTATTAACAGCCTATCATTTGGTCGTGAACTGTTTTAAGGACTAATCGATAAATCCTCTCTTTATCGAACTTAAATAGTCCTAAGGACTTCATCATAACAACGGAGTTCATTAGAAGATGAAAGCTTATGATGAAAATATCAAATATATTTTATTTATTAACAAATCAATTACAATACTTGGTTGCTCAACCGTCAACAGCTTGACGATTGGCTTTTTGGGACATATTTCCCAACAGATGGTCCATATCCTTTCTTTCTTAGCAACAACCAAAGGTTGGTTGTTAGGGACTCTTCTCTCTCTCTTTTGTCCTAGTTTGGACATGGGTTTTTTTTTTCCTCTTTGTCCAAGAGTTGGATAAAAATTTCTACATCTCTAGCATAGAAATTTGGTGCATGGGTTTTAAGAAGAAAAGAGAAGAAAGAATTCTTCTCATGATCTCTAGTGGAGAGATCATTGTCCTCCTTTTTTTTTCTTCTCTAAGAGTGTCTTGAGAGAAAAGAAGATTATTCAACCATTAAGATATGATCTCTATAAGGAAGCTAGCACTCCGATGAGATTAAAAAGCTTTTGATCAGATCGAAGTCTCGTGTAGATACCCGTAGAGGCCAGACACTTATACGATTTCAAGGGACCTTCGGAAGACATCCATGATCATCAGTTCATGATGTAGATCGACTCGTGCCAAGATATGAAGATTGGATCTTCTCTATTTATTTTTTTATTTGATTTCTGTATCTGAATCCTATCTCATATATGTAGATCCTGTTTATGGTTTTAAGATTTGATCTGATGCATGCTTAGATTAAATTAGATTTAATCTAAATTTTTAAAATTTTTGCTGCATACTCGTTTCAAAAATTTTTGAATGTATGAAATCATAAAATTCCAACAATGGTATCAGAGCCATATCATATGCATGAGATTTAGATTTAGATCTAAAATCTATAGAGAAAAATTTTAGATTTGAAAGTTTTTGATATTGTTCTGATATAAGGTTGCCCTGACATAACTCGTTATGCTGTATGGTTGTCCTAGAGTGATATTAAAATTTTTATTTAAAATAAAATTTTAGATCTAATTTTTTCAACATATATGTGATATATGTTTTATTGTTTAGATCTGAAAAGAGTTTTGAGATCTATTTTGATTCGTATATATGACATATGAAAATATGTTTAGGACTGAAATTAGTTTCTATGATTTGAACTTATTCATGTATATGATATATCTATGCATGTATGATCTGAAAATTATTTCAAGATCCAAACATACTTTTCATGCAAAGAATTTAGATTTGAAATTTATATTTAAGATCTGAAATTAGTGTTTGTGCATGAGAGATTGGTCATGGGTAGATCAAATTAGGTCATGTAATTGGATTACATCTAGGGTTACTGATTTGATCAATTGGGCCTAAATCGATTTAGCAGTTGATCAAATAGAATCAAGTATTGATTAAGGTTAGGTCAATAGAGCTTAAGATCATACAATTATTGTTGATCAAATCAATTGACGCCCATATATAGAATCGATTAACCTAAGGACCTAATTTGGCTCTATGACTCGAATCTGATTCACCTAAGCTAACCTATTCGGATCAATTAACCAATTGATGTCTAAGGCAAATAATTGAAAGATAATTATTTAATTGATTTCATTCACTGATCTGGTCAATTTATTGGTGTCTAAAAAAATAACGGGTGGACCCCCACCAATCTCTACTTATCTAGCCAATTTGAAAGATTGAGTCTCAAATATGGTTGCTTGATGGTTTGATTTAGCCCATACCAATAAAATCAATCATGTGATGATTGTTTAGATGAGATTTAAATCTAAATCTCTCTATTAATATTAAGTCCAATGGTCTTCCATCGTTGTAGATGTGTGGGCGTGCTATCGGGAATATACAACCACTCTATTAGTAAAGAGTTGCTCTAGAGTAAAGATGGGGTTGGGCCCAATAACTATTAGGTGAGGGATCCAATGACGGCTTTGCACCTACTTGTGAACGATGGGTCTGACTTAACTAAGAAGTATGGGCAATAACTATTAGGTGAGCCCAAATGACTTAGAGACAAGTCGCTGCAACATGCTTAGAGAAGCATCTGGACAAAGAGTTATCCATGTATCAATGTTCGTGTTACCAATAACTATTAGGTGAGGTGCATGGCATTGGTGGGACCACAGCACCTACTAAAAATCGAGTTGTCGTATTAAGATTTTTATTTCTCCATCCAGAGAGTATAAGAGATCTGATAAAATAATGAGAATCTTTTTGCATCTAAAAGTTTCTAGAGCAAATTATGAAATGAGTACAAATATCCAACTAGAATCTTTGCTCTTTGCTATTCATTGTGCCAGCTTCCAACCTTCTAGCTCAAATTTTAGATATCAACCGATTAATCGAAATCAATTACATAGACTAGCTCACAAACTTAAGAATCATTCTTAATTTTAAAAAATTTAGTAATATTCTCTACCAGGTTATTCTGATGTTAACAGCCTGTCCAATCTAAAATCAACAAGCTATACTTGATGAGTGGATGGACAATGACAATAAAGATAGGTGTTATATGTTGAAGTCCATGTTAGATGAACTCTAACATATGCATGAGCATATGTTTACTGCCAACGACATATGGATTCATCTACAAGTATTGTGAGGTGATCAGAGTCACACAGCACATGAGATGCGCGATGGACAGTAAGTCTATGTTCGTTATTTGATGATGATCAAGGATACTAAGGAGCTTAAAAGGCTCGACATGATCATGCACAAGAAATTGCTTGTGGATTTGATCCTGCGATCTCTATTTAGTTTATATGGATAGTTTATAGTAGACTATCATATGAATGATCTTTTTGGCATCTTATCTGAATTGATCGAATTATTGCTAACAAAGGAACCTTGAAAGAGTTTAGAAGTAAATACCTAGAGAGCCTAAAGAAATAAGAACATATCTTGAGTAGGCATATCAAAATTGCTCAATACTATTCTTACGATTTTCGCTTCTCACAGTTGAGTTTGAGACTCTAGTATTTTTATATAGAGTCTATGGGAAGGTAGAGGGCTAAGGAAGTAACCCTTGAAATTAGCAATAGGACAAGAGTTGCTGCTGTGGCCATAGACATCTATCCTTTGTGATTATTGTTTGGATTTAGTTCTTAGAAATAGTCTCTATCATTTGCATGGTGATGCATTTGTGAACTTAATGGAGCAAGCAGTGAATGTCATTAGATCTGAGAGATCCAGAGTTGAGATAAATCTTAACTATATGTGGAACCTTGGGCTAGATCGTATCGGAGAAGGAATGATTAACAAACTGAAGAAATATGGATTTTTGGGCTCATTGACTATTGAGTCACATCTAGTTTGTGCATCATCTCTTTGAGAAAAAATAATCAAGCTACTCTTGTGGGACAAGAAGAAAAGGATCACTGAGATACTTATCCTAGTACACATTTAATGTATGTAGCCCATTTGATGTGCTAACAGAAAGAGAGTTGTCTCTACTTTGTTACCTTTACCGATGATCAGTCATGGTGTGGGTAAGTATATGAGATATAAATCTAAAATTTTTGAAAAATTCAAAGAATTTAGATATAAAGTAGAGAAACAAATCAAAAATTCCTAAAGATACTTCGATCGGATCGAGAATGCAATACCAAAGAAAATTTTTTTTTGATTATCTCATAAAATGTCATAGTTTTATATTGGACCCCTCTTAGTATATCTCAACTCAATGAGATAATTAATAAGAGTCATGGGACTATATGAGATATGGTCCAATCCATGATGGACTTCACTGATTTATTTTATTTCTTTAGGGACATGCTTTATTTTTATGAAATTGAATTCTCTCTAAATCTATTCCTACCACACCGTATGAGAACTAAATCTTGGTTATTTCAAGATTAAAGGATATCCAGCCTGTGTCAAGGACAGTAGGTGGATATGTTAGAGGATAGGTCTATAAAACTCATTCTAAAAAAAATTAGGATAGTACTTTTCTTCTGAAAGGATTACAATATGATTATGACTTGACATGCTATCTTTTTAAAAAATTATTTAACCAAAATGAAATAGTGGGAGAAAAATTAAGCTCGAAGAGAGTGTCTCTGAAAAGCAGCGAGCTATAGGACCTAAAGAATCTATTTATGATGAGCCAGTATACGTATGTTCCTCTTCCACATCGTACATATAATAGAATCTCCTATCTTCTTGAAAGGTACTAAGGTATGCTTAACAGAAGATATAGAGAAAAATCATTTCTCATGAGAGATAGAAAACATAGAGATGATCCCAAAACCTACAATGAGGTGATATTAGACATCAACTCTAAGAAAGGGATGTGAAATAGCTTTCTTGACTAGATATCTTTTGAAGATTTCTATGTGGAGTAGCTTATGGATTTCACTTCTTGTGATAAGAGATCACTAAGTCTTCAATAATCTTGGAGTTGGAATATTCATTTCGATGATATGATCAAATTATTTGATCAGAAATAAGAAATTATGTATTTCTAAAAAGATTAGTGAGAGTGTTCAATACTGACATCGGTTAAAATATGATCGTATATAGAATTCTCCATGAAGATATAAAACAAGCATCCTATATTCTCAGAATATAAAGATCTATAGAGATAGATGCAATTGGATGCTTGTATTTTCACAGATAAAGTACAGAGAGTAGATGCTAAAAGTATTCAGCATAAAAATATTGGAGAGGAGTCTGCTACCTTCTTGGGCATAGATGTATGCCATGCAATGTATTTAAACTGATATAGTTAATATTGTGAATATTACGAGTAGATATCAGTTGTATCCAGACTGAGAGTGCTGTATTGCTGTGAAAACATTCTTAAGTACTAAAGAAGAACTAAAGATTTATTCTTAATTTGGAGAAAGATCAAAGCTAAGAGTAGGAGGATACACCAATTCAGATTTTATGTCTGTTGTTGATAGTAGAATGTCTACATCATAGGTGTAATCATGTCGATATCTTGGAAGGATTCCAAGCAATCGATCGATAGAAGCTGAGTATATTGTAGATGTGTAGGATGCATTCTGATTTTAATGTTAGTTGTAGAATTGGATGTCATGCCATCAGATACTATGACACTATGCTACAAAGACAATGGCACTATAGCCCTTGCTAAGGAGCCTAGATCTCGCTAGATATCCAAATATATAGAGCAACAGAATATGCGACTACCTCAAGTAGAAATATATA
Organism: Elaeis guineensis; assembly: GCF_000442705.2. NCBI lineage: Eukaryota > Viridiplantae > Streptophyta > Magnoliopsida > Arecales > Arecaceae > Elaeis > Elaeis guineensis. The sequence goes on along the minus strand of NC_026007.2, from coordinate 50,896,094 downwards.
GAGGTATAAAGAGTAACTCTACATGAGATGTGGTTAACCCACTGGTAAGTCACTTAGCTAGCCAAAGACTAAAGCCTGTCTTGTGAAGATGAGGCTTGATACATGACAAATTGACTTTAGTGCAAGTGAAAGATTGTTGGATGTATGCCCTAGAAGCCAATCTTAGCTGACGCATATCATACCTCTAGGACATGATTTTGTACTTAATGGGTATTTATATTACCATTCATATTTTATGTGTCCATGAATCATCTAAGAGATTAACAAGATGATGATACATATTCTCAAAGAGTTAAAAATTTAAGACATATGTCATTGATGGTTAATTCCTAAATTGCTCCTAGTCATAGGATCATCATGGGGATGGTGATTGATCTAGATAGACCAGTGCATGGATCGCTTCCTTCGGATAGATGAGTCTTGAGTCTGCAATGTAGTAACACTGGAGCGAGAGTGTAGGTGGTTGTTAGAGAATAATTAGTACTAAGCGTGACCAACATGAGAAGTCACATGGATGTCTGCTCACTTGTTAGTAATTTTTTCGATACTGTAGTAGTGTGACTGGTCCTTTGACCTGCGGTGCTATAGCTGCTCGCAGTGTGGCTGCTAGAGTTTGACTACACATAAACATTGACTCAATGAGTCTTTATAGTAGATGTTGACGATAGTTGATCCACTGTAGGAGTAAGGTGTACACTTAGATAGAATCTATCGATCCTAGTAGAAGGGAGTAGTCCTATGGGATTTAAGAAGCTGAGTTCTTAAGTCTATGGCCATAGTAGTATGATTGATGAAAAAAAAATTACATGAGAATCATACAATAAACTCGAGCTGATTGAATCTATCATATGATCGATGATGAAGTTTGACAATTCATCCATGACCTGCTATCTGGTCGGGACTCACGTTAGAGAGACTATATCATACATTAATTACACCTAAAGGTTCATCACTTTTTATTTCACTGGATTGCTACTACATACTGCTAGATGTCACTGGTGGATTGTGAGACCCACGAGCATCATCTCAATGATCAATGATCCTTAATAGGCAGGGTTGGAATGGTTCCAACCCATTGGAAGGAGTTTTGATGATATTGTGATAGAGATCACAATATATCTCACTATCAAACAAAATAAAATCTATGGGATCATAGACAAAGAGACTTTTGACTGATTAGATGGTTGAATTATAATTATGAATTTGATTGATGATTAATCCAATAAAAAAGTTGTAATTAAGTAACTCGCTAAAGAGTTAGTAAGGTATAGAAGGATTAATTAGCAATTGAATTACTAATTGGTTCAATTTGATTGAGAAATGGGGCTTGCATCAAGTCTAATTAAATTAGATTTAATTTGACTTGACATGAGTTTGATTTGATCAAGCCTAATTGGGTTATGAGATAACCTAATTGCATGGGAGCATGATTCCTTGTTTGATTAAGATTTGGATTTGACTTAATTCCTAATTAGACTAGGATCTAACTAAGGATGTCTGAGTTCCTATTTGGATTAAAAATTTTCATCTTCATGGATGCACTAAATTCTAATTGGATTAGGATTAAATTGAGTTTGACTCAAGCACTAAGAGAGGCCAAAAAGATTAAGACTCCTCTAATTAGGTGACATGTAATCTAAATTATTTGAGCTCCTAATCAAATTTGAATTTCAATCTATTTAGATCTAATCAATTTCTAATATGATTAGAATTGGTTAGAGTTTAAATTGATTTAAATTAGCCACCTAAAGAAGAGTCCCATGATGTTAAATCTCTTCCTTTCCATGCACCATAAAAGGTCCCATCCCCAACCAAATTTGGATGCCTAAATACCCCACGCCCCTCTTCCTTTTCGCGTGTAATAATCCATGGGAAACTCTCTTTTTTTCATGAGATAACCTGGGTGCAAAAGAGTTGGTGTTGGGTGGTAATAAATCAAGAGTCCTATGATACATGGACTTTTATCTCTTCACCTAAATCCTATTCCCTTTGCCTATTTAAACCTAGCACCATATGGGGCGTTAGATGGGCTGATGATGATCAGGTTTTGATGCCACAAACTAGAGGAGAAGTGTGTGGAAAATCTAAGGGAGAGAGGCACGGTGTGAAGGTCATGGGCATGAGGTAAGATGGTCCATATCCTTTTGTTGGTGCAAAAATCCGCCAGCGTCAGAGAAGCTGGAGTCGATGGAGTCGCGGTCGCCGTCGGGACCTGCAAAGAAAGTCTAAACCGAAGGTGGGGGTGCTCCGATAAGGTCCTCCGATGCTCAAGTCAGTTCTCTGCCTCAACAAGAATGGAGTGCTCGAACGAAAAATTTAGCAGAGTTTCGAGATAGAGATTAGAGCTTAGAGAATAACATATCTGGGGGTCCCTTTTTATAGGTGGAGGGCGTAACAGATCGACAGTGATGTCTGTAACCATCTGGTAGTGGGCTGTTCTGGGCCATGAAGAGTTTGTTACGGAGAGTAGTGGAGTGGAGTCGTGGCCGTCGCCGTGGCCTGCCACGTGGAGCCTGCTGTGGAGAGTGGAGTGATGTCCATTGTCATGACTTGCTGGAGCATGATGGAGCCGCGCAGGATCTGTTATAGGAAGTGGAGCAGAGTCGTGGCCATTACTGTAGCCTGCCAGGGAGTCCAGGCCTGTCGACCGAAGCTCGGTTGGGGCGTTTGGTGGAGAGGGGTAGCTCTCCGCCTGAGAGGAGCTCGGATGTTGCTGGCGAGCTTTCTACCGTTGGGTTCCTAGGGTGCTAGTACTACAGGCGAAGGTCATCCGCTGTAGAAGCTCGGTCAGGGGCTTTTTGCTAGAGGGGTTCAGCTGCTGGGGCCCGTGCGTTGTAAGAGTTCATCCGAAATCTGCTCGCTATAGAAGTTCGATCGGAGTCTGGTTCCCGTAGAAGTTTGGATAGGGATCATTTGTTGAGGAAGCTCAGCTGAATCCTGCCTGCAATAGAGGTCTGGAAGGAATTCATTAACAAGGGAAACTAGGGTGGAGGCTTACAGTAGGAATCTGGTGCGGACCGCTCATAGTAGAAATTTGAAGTAGACCGCTTATAGCAGAAGCTCGGTGTAGATCGCTTGTAGCAGAAGCTCGGTGTAGATCGCTCGTAGCAGAAACTCGGTGTAGATCACTTGTGGTGGGGGCTCGGTGTAGATTGCTTGTGGTGGAAGCTCGGTGTAGATCGCTTGTGGTGGGGGCTCGGTGTAGATTGCTTGTGGTGGAAGCTCGGTGTAGATCGCTTGTGGTGGGGGCTCGGAGTCCGGCCCTTGTAAGAATTCGGATGAGGTCTATCTGTAATGGGAGCTCAGGGCTGAAGTCCGACTCCCGTAAGAGCTCGGACGAAGTCTGCCTGCAGTAGGAGTTCGGAGAAGGAGTCCGACTTTCGTAGGAGCCCGGATGAAACCTAGAAGGCGGTCGACCGTCATAGAAACTTGGATGGAGCCCGTCCATCATGGAGATCTGTTGTTGGAAAAGTTTGGCCACTGGCGAACTGACGTAGTTCTGGAAGAAATTCAGATTGGAGTCGATCGAGTCCTGTCGAAAAAGATCCGAAAGGGGTCTGGAGAACGGTTGACCCTTGTAGGAGGTCGGCCGATAGTAGAATCCAGAGAGCACTAGGAGCAGCCTGATGGACAACCAAAGAAGCTTATCGCTGGGGAAGCTCGGAAGATGCGGCAGGAGTTCGTCCGTCGGTAGAACTTGAGAATGTTGCGGAAGCTCGACCGTCGGAGAGGTTCGAAAAGATGTCGCCCAAGGTCGGACGCCGGCAGAGTTCCGGGAGGGTCACTCCCGGCACGAACTTCGGTTGGGTGGTAATAAATCAAGAGTCCTATGATACATGGACTTTTATCTCTTCACCTAAATCCTATCCCCTTTGCCTATTTAAACCTAGCACCATATGGGGCGTTAGATGGGCTGATGATGATCAGGTTTTGATGCCACAAACCAGAGGAGAAGTGTGTGGAAAATCTAAGGGAGAGGCACGGTGTGAAGGTCATGGGCATGAGGTAAGATGGTCCATATCCTTTCTTTCTTACCAACAACCAAAGGTTGGTTGTTAGAGACTCTTCTCTCTTCCTTTTGTCCTATTTTAGACATGGATTTTTCTTTTCCTCTTTGTCCAAGAGTTGGATAAAAATTTCTACATCTCTAGCGTAGAGATTTGGTGCATCGATTTTAGGAAGAAAAGAGAAGAAAGAGTTCTTCTCATGATCTCTAGCGTAGAGATCATTATCCTCCTATTTTCTTCTTCTTTTCTAAGAGTGTCTGAGAGAAAAAAAGATTATTCAACTGTCAAGATACGATCTCTGCAAGAAAGCTAGCACCCCAATGAAATCAAGAAGCTTCTGATCAGATCGAAGTCTTATGTGAATATCCGTAAAGGCTGGACACTTGTGCAATTTTAAGAGATCTTTGGAAGACATCCATGATTATCAGTTCACGATGTAGATCGACTCGTGCCAAGGTATGAAGATTGGATCTTCTCTATTTATTTTTTTCTATTTGATTTCTGTATCTGAATCCTATCTCATATATATAGATCCTGTTTATGGTTTTAAGATTTGATCTTATGCATGCTTAGATTAAATTAGATTGAATCTAAATTTTTAAAATTTCTGCTGCATACTTGTTTCAAAAATTTTTGAATACATAATCATGAAATCCTAAAACTCACTACTATATTAATAGGATAAGTCAGGATCGTATCTGTAGGGATCTTAGGCCGATTATTTCGAAAATACAAAAAAAAATGAATAGAAATTGCAAGAAACTAAGAAAGTAACAAAAAAATTACAATAAAAATATTTTTTATTGATCAAATAAAGAAGCATATAATAGAAAAAAAATAAAAATTTGATACAAAAATAATGAAACCAAATTGATCTTCTTGCAGCACCTGATGGTGGATGTGCCTCTTTGAATCCTTCATCTTCCTCTGTACAGATAGTAGCAGGATGGCTGGAAGGCTTGGTCTAAGAACTCTAAGGAAGAAAGGTAAATAGAAGAGGGTATGAAAATATGAAAAGGATAGCAGTACTAGGATTATGATCTCTCCTAGATTTGATGGAAGGTATGCTAGGGTTAGAATCTCTCCTAGACTTCTTGGGATGTGAGAAGGTATCTATGGAGAAATATGGTGATGGATAAGAAAGAAGAAGATGGGTTGCTAGGGTTAGTACCTCCCCTAGACTTATAAAACAAGAGAAAAAGGGAGAGAAAGAGGGGAGCTTGAAGAGAACTTAGGGTTGGCTTCATGGAGAAGAGGAGGAGATGATCCCCATAAGGGGGCTGATGTTCTTTTAGAAGAGAAGGGGGTGTGTATTTATAGAGTGGAGGCTAGGGTTTCAAGAGGGTTTTAGGTGTTGGAGACTCTAGGATTTTATGAGAAGAGAGGTGGAAGCATGAATAAGGACCTTTAGATTTTCATATTACTTCTCCTCTATTGATCAATAAGTCATGTTCACACTGGATCTTCATGAAGAGTGATCTTTTAATCTAAGCCCTTGATATTTAAGTCATATTCACACTTGATTCCATTTATCTTCTGATCTGGATCTTTGATTGGAGAGATTGCTTTTTGATCCTTGATCTTTAAGCCACATTCACACTGAAATAGGAGCTGGTTGCCTGGTTCACTCAAATCTGATCTGATTTGAGTCTAATTTGATTTGTATGAATCCAAACTCCTAATTACCTATAAAATAAACTAGAAAGTATCAAATTTTTAATAAATAAAGTATAATTAAATAGAATTATATACCTCTAGTGACTTAATTCAAGTGTTCATCATATTGCATCATGGGGACAGCCATAAATGATGAACTTAGCGATAAGTTTAAGGATGCGCAATCCGAGGAGATGATTCAATTGTTGAATAAGTCTTTTGACACCCTTGAGGATGTTGAGAGACATAAAACTTTCTTTGCTGTTTTCAATGCCTGTATACAAGAAGGGGCATCAGTCACCGATCGTATATTGTATATGATTGAGCAGATTGAACTTTTGAGCAAACTTGACTTTTCGTTATATGAATAGTTGGGCAAGGATGCTATCCTTAACTCATTACTGAAGTCCTACCTACCCTTCTTAAGTTATTATAGAATGACCAAGCCTGTAGTGAACTATCATGGTTTGCTAGGATTGCTGCAAACATTCAAGAAGGACCATCAGCTCCAGAAGGAGCCGGTGCATGTCGTGGGAGGATCATCTGTAGGTCATTGTTCCTCTAAGAGAGAAAAGAAGAAGAAGATGCAAAAAGTTTGTGCCGTCAATCCAAACCCAAAGTAGAACAAAAAATTGAAAGTCGATAAAAGTCAAGTAGAATACTTCTTCTACAAGAAGTTAGATTATTGGAAGAGGAACTGTCCTGCATGCATTGCTTTTTTTGACTCAAACAGGCTAAAGAATAAGAGAAACAAGCAATTTGTTACTTTATAAAGTACTTATATGATAACTCCTTGTAATTTCTCTATATGTGATACTACTACCTAGGTAATGGATATTGAAAATTCCATTAATATTTATAATTCATTACAGAGACTGCAGATCAGTAGGTCGTTTAGAGAAGGCGAGCGATTTCTGAATGTTGGAGATGGAAGCCTTATTTCAGTTCTACCTGTAGGAACTATGTAGCTTGTTTTTGAGTCTAGTAGTGTCTGTTAGATGTGTGCCCTAGATGCCAGATCGGCTGACACATTTCTGTACAGATCTAAGGATAAATTTATAATTTTGACTATAAATAAATAAAAGAGTTATTCTTCTATCACATTGTGTACATTGTGTCTGTGATACATCCTTTGAGTTAGTGGAAATGTAAATTCATATTTTCAAGGGTTGAAAATTTAAGGCATGAATTTACATAACTAACTCATAAATAGCTCCTGACCATAGGATCATCACGAAGATGGTGATCGATCTGGAAGGTTGGTGTACGATCACTTTTTTAGGATAGATGTGTCTTGAGTCTACAGTATGGAGACATCAGAGTGAGAGTATAGATATTCATTAAGAACGAGAGTACTGATCGTGACCACTTCGAGCAGTCATAAGAAAGTCTACCTTCTCGTCGATGACTAGCTCGATGCTGCAGTTGTGTGTCTAGTTCTTTGACCTGAGGTGCATCGACAGTTCACTTGGAGTGTATTATAGTTTGACTACACCATAACTCGATCTCCTAGCCATTAGGAACCCTGAGGTATATGTTGGCTGTAGTAAATTCATTGTAGGAACTAGGTCGCACCAAGATGGGATTTATCAACCTCGGTAGATGAGAGTAGTCCTATGATAATTGAAAGATCGAGTCCTTAAGCCTATGGCCATGGCAGAGTAAAATAATGAAAAAGAGTTTTCCATTAAGATTTCACATCGGACTCGGATCGATCGATTAACTCATATGACTGATGTTGGGTTTGATGAGTTCACCTTAACCCTAATTCAGTCAGGACTCATGATAGAGGAACTCAATCACACAGATAGCTGCACCGAGAGGTTCATCTTCAGTTCTGATGGGTTGCCACCACATACTGCTAGGTGTCACTGATAGATTTTAGGAGCAATTAGAATGATATTGATGATCGATCATTCTAATTGTCCGAATCAGAAGAGTTCTGGTCCATCGAAAGGAGTTTCGATGATGTCGATGATGAGATCACGACATATCTCATTACCATATAGAATTAAACCTAACTAGATCACACAAATAAGGGTTAGGGTCTGGATGTCATCAATTGGGCTAACTCAATTAATTTGGATTAGATCCAATTAGGTTCAAGGAAATCGTGCTAGCACACGATTGAGCCTAACTTTCTCCTCGTGTAATCTTTTCTGTCTCTACTAAGCCAAATATGATTTGACTCATCCAGAGAACCTTGAAAAGATTTCTCTCAATCTAAATGAAGCTTGTCTAGCTCAGAAAAGATTTGTCTTAATTCATGAGATGAATTTAAGACAACACCTGCTAATTCCTAGCACCTGCCAAATTCATTTCAGGACATCTGTCAAAAGTTGACATATGGGTCTACTGAAGAGGGCTCACTGAAGGATTTTTGTGGAGTGTCCACATACTAAAACCCAATTGAATTGGGTGTCATAATCAAATTATGGCATGAGCCCAATTGGATTAAAGTGGGTGCCCCAAATGGATAAGAACCAAAGAGTCCTGATAAATATGGACTCTTTGGCGCCATCTTGATTGAGCTTATCCAATGTTGGTGCCAACTTAGGAGAGAGGGTGGGGTTCTTATCTGATATGATCAGATGACATCACTCCATCAATCAAAATTTTTCCAAAATTTATTGGAATTTTTTGATTGGTTGAATGATGTGGCACTGCGCAGCATACAGGGTCTATATAAACCATGCTGCGCTTAGGGTTTCATGGAAGAAATTATTTTATACACAAAAACCCAATAGCTGCCACCCCCTACCCTCTTCTCCATGTCCTCCCTACTCTCCTTCCTCCTCTCTTCATGTCCAAAGAGTTGGACATCCATCTGGCAAAGATCCAAGGCGTGGTGATGTTTGGAACAGAAGGCTGCAGGACATCTTCGACAGGCTGCTGCTCCAACTTCAGAAGGAGTTCTGAGGCACTTTCAAATCAGATAAAGATCTGATTTTTGGAGCATAGATTTATGAGGAGAAGATATTTCAAATCCTACTTGAGTGGATACTGGTAGAGGCCAGGCACCTGCATGGTTACATCAGAACCTCGGGCTGTGCAGAGATCATCTACAGGGTAATCAGATTACCCTTGAGGTACTTCTTCTTTCATCATAGATTTAGATTTAATTTTAGATTTTAAATATTAGATAATAAAATTAGATCTAAAAAATTAGATCTAAAATATGTAGGATAAATTTTTAAAAATTATTCCACTCCAGATTTGATGAAATCTGGAAGATCCTACGAGGAAAAGCGGTTTCTCCTCCTTCAACTGGTATCAGAGCCAGGTTGTTGGCTCTATTTCAGATCTAATTTAGATCTGATTTTAATTTTTATTTATTTGATATTAAAATTTTCAAATATCATATCAAATATGATAGGATCTAAAATTAAAATATTTAAAATTAAATCTAAGAAGATCTAACATGCATGAGATGCATGACTAGACTAGGATTAGTTGAATCCATGAATAGTCTTAAATTTTATATTTTAATGAGATTAAAATATAAATTAAATATAATTTATTTTTTATTTTTTGATGTTATAATTATTATAATCAGATCAAAAAATAAAAATAAAATTTTAATTATTTCATAAAATTGATCTGTTGCATGCCTAGACTAGTTGTAGAATTGTTCTAGTAACTTATCTAGAATAGTTTTTATTTTGAATAGTTTAATTTAAATTCTATTTTTTAGATATTACATATGATGTATCAGATCTGAAAGCATGTTAATAAGATTGATTTTTGATACATGAGATGTATGCAAAGCATGTATTAGTTAGATCTTAAATTGTATATGTGATATGTTAATTTAGATCTAACTAGTTTTGTAGTTAAATTTATATTTCTGATTAAGGTGTTCCTCATGACCATCTGATCATAAGAATAAAGTAAAGTTTTAAGATCCTCTCTTCTCATTCAATGGGGTGTTCATATGACGTGTAGGGGTGCCGTGCATTCATCCTTAATCAAAAATCAAAACTTACTTTTCTGCAAAATCTTAGATCCTGAAACCCTAGGATTTATTTTACATGCTTTGTTTATGAACCTAAACTTAATTAATGAATTAAGCTTATGAAATTAAGTTAGTTCTAAAATTGAGAATTTCAGATCTAAGATATTTTCATAAAATTGGGTTCGGGCTTGGGTAGCTTAATTAGGTCTAGCGGTTGATCAAACCGAATCAAGAGTTAGCTAGGTGGGATCATGAAAGCTAATAATTGACCAGCCTAATAGGATTAAGTCTGGATCAAGGTCGAATCACATTTAGATGTGACTCGATCAAGTTAGGACCTAATTTGGCTCAGTGGTTAGAGCCTGGATTGTAGGCTAACCCAATTAGTTCTGGTTCGATAATTTGGTGTCTAAGGTAAGTTGGGTAGATGCGACCGACTGATTTTTAATTGGGAGCTACTCGACTCGAATGCGTTCTTGTTGAGTTAATGGCATATCCCTCCCACCGGTCTCACTTACCTGGTTATATGTGTCGACTCAATTCTGATTTGAGGTGGCTAACAATTCGAGCTAGCCTATGCCACTAGGTTAGTCATAATTGTTATGACTATGTCAAGTCAAATTTAATGAGACCTAAATAAATCTTCTTAAAAAAATATTAAGTCTAGGTCTTCCACCATTATGGATGTGCGGGCCCTTCCCGAGGTTGATTGTTCTCGACTGGTTACAGTGGCTCAGTTGCACCGGGAAGATACAATCATGTCCATTAGGTATTGGATGCTATGGATCAGAGGATGGGTTGGGCTCAATATTTTGGATATGGTGAGGGACCCAATCAGGAATCTAGTTCGTGCAAATGGTGGGTTTGGCTTAACTAAGAATTGGAGCAATATCCCGAACACGGTGAGCTTCATGAATTAGAGACCAAGTTTTGGGTGCACCATGATTAGAAAATCATTGGACAAGAGTTGTCCACTCATCGGTTGACCCATCACCAATAACTGTTAGGTGAGGTGGTGAGCCAGTCGGTGAGACCGCACCACCCACTAAAATCACTGATCATAAAAATTTTCACATCTCTACCAAGGGAGTGTAGGGATCTGAGAAAATAGTGGGAAGCCTAATTTGTTTAAAAATAAAATCCTAAATAAATTGGTTGAGTCTAATTACAAAATCTAACTAGAAATTTTGACTCTCTACAGGAAACATTCTGTCTCAAACCCCTGACCAAAATTCTAGACACCCATAGACTGACTGGATCCAATTTCAAGGACTGGTTGAGGAACTACAGAATTATTCTGGGTTTCAAAATATTGACTATGTCTTGGATCAGGACCCACCTGCCATGCAGCACATCCGACTGCTGAACAGAAAGCGTCTCTGAAAAAGTGGATGGATGATGATAAAAAGCAAGGTACTACATATTGGGTGCAATGTCTGATGACTTGCAGTGCCAATATGAGAATATTTTGACTACCCATCAAATGTTGGCTCACCTGCAAGAGTTGTTTGGTGAACAAAGTCACGCGGCCAAGTATCAAGTCTGTAAAGACTTTTTAAGGCCAAGATGCGTGATGGACAGTCAGTCCAAGATCATTGTTTGACAATGATCAGGATCTTGAGGAGCTTGAGAAGTAGCTATCATCTTAGACAAGGATTTTTAGATTGATGTGATCCTTCAGTCCTTGTCTAATGCATATAGTCAGCTCATCATGAACTTTATATGCATAAGATGCAGTGTACCTTGGCCGAGTTAATGAACATGCTGGTTACGCTGAGCTTTCTATGAAGGATTCAAAGGCTCAGTTCTTATGTGGAGCGGACTTCTTCCAAGAGAAAGTCTTTGAAAGAAAAAGAAGTTGCAAGAAGCAGAAGGTGGATGGCAAGAAGAAGAAGACAGAATCGAAAAAGAAGGCTGCTGATAAGGAAAAATATTTTACTGCCAATCAGACGGCCATTGGAAGTGAAACTTCCTCAGTACCTAGCCACCCTGAAGAATAAGAAGGATGGTCCTTCTGGAGGTATGCTCATTTTAGAATCTAATCTTACGATTTTTCTGCATCCAATTGGGTGCTTGACTCTGGTTCTAGTGCTCATTTGTGACTTCTATGCAGGATCTTGAGGAGAGCGGAGGCTGAGGGATGGGGAGATGATCCTACGCATCGAAAATGAAGCAAGAGTTGCTGCTGTGGCTATGGAACCTACCCTCTGCGATTACCGTTAGGATTAGATTTAGTTTTAAGAGACTACTATTATGTGCCTGCAGCAAGAGGAATTTGATTTCTGTTTCATGTTTAGCATAAGAAGGTATGTGATTAGCTTTCATAAGGATCATTGTAATACTTTTTATGAAAATAATAAAGTTGTAGATATTTTCTTATTAATGGTCTCTATCAGCTACATATTGATGTATCTGTATTTAATATTGAGCAAAATGTGAATGCCATAGGAATTAAAAGGCCTAGAGATAGTCTAAATGATAAGTATCTATGGCACCTAAGGCTAGGTCATATAACGGAAGACAGGTTAACAAATTGAAGAAATCGGGCTATTGAGTCCATTGACTTTCGAGTCATATCCAGTTTGTGAATCATGCCTTCAAGGTAAAATGACCAAGCTTCCTTTTGTGGGACATGGGGAAAGGGCCACAGACCTACTTACCTAGTACATATGGATATGTGCAGCCCATTTGATGTGCCGGCTAGAGGCAATTACATCTACTTCATTACCTTTACCGATGATATGTCTAGGTACGGTATGTGTTTCTAATGAAACACAAGTCTGAAGCTTTTGAAAGGTTCAAAGAATTCAGACATGAGGTAGAAAAACAAACAGGAAAGCCATTAAGATTCTTCGATCAGATCGAGGAGGTGAATACTTAGTCGGGAGTTCTTAGACTATCTTAAGGATAATAGCATAGTCTCTCAATAGACTCCACCTGGAATGCCTCAACTTAACGGGAGTTTTAGAATGAAGAAATCGGATCCTATTAGATATGGTCCATTCCATGATGAGCTTCATAGACCTCCCTGAATTTCTTTGGGATATTGTCTCATGACAGCAATTTATGTATTGAATAGGGTTCCTCTAAAACCGTTCCTACCACACATATGAGATATGGCATGGTAAGAAGCCAAGTCTGAATCATCTCAAATTTAGGGTAGTCTAGCTCATGTCAAGAGACAGCAGACGGACAAGTTAGAGTTCAGGTCTTTTAGAGCTCGATTCATAGGATATCCTAAAGAGTCATTAGGATACTATTTCTATATTCTGAAATACCATAATTGATTGTGAGTCGAAATACTATTTTTTTAAAAAATAATTTATTCAAGATGGTGGCATCAAAAGAATAGTTAAGCTCAAGGAGAATGTCTCCCAAGAGCAACGAGCTCAAGAATCTGAGGAACCTAATCAATCAGAACCAATCCCAACACAACCTCTTCCACCTCGTAGATCGACTAGGGTTTTCCATCCTCCTGAAAGGTACTTAGGTACTATACAAGAGGAAGTAGAGGAAATGTTCCTTATGAAAAATGGGTTTCATGGTGATGATCCCAAGACCTATGATGAGGCGATATCAGATATCGACTCCAAGAAATGGTTAGAGGCAATGAGATCAAAAATTGACTCGATGCACTCAAACCAAGTCTGGACCTTAGTAGATCTACCTGAAGGTATTGTACCTATTGGGTGTAAATTGATCTTTAAGAGAAAGATAGGTGCAGATAGAAATGTGGAGACATTCAAGGCTAGGCTCATAGCAAAAGGTTATAGTCAGCGTGAAGGTATTGACTATCAGGATACCTTTTCGCTCGTAGCCATGCTAAAACCATCCGCACATTGCTTGCTGTTGCAGCCTATTTCGATTATGAAATATGATAGATGGACGTGAAAACGGTGTTCTTAAATGGATATCTTGAGGAAGATATCTATATGGAACAGTCACTTGGTTTTACATCCAGTAATGATGATCACAAGATCTGCAAGCTGCAAAGGTCCATTTATGGACTTAAGCAAGCATCTCGGAGTTGGAATACTCGTTTCAATGATGTCATCAAAATATTTGGTTTCATCAAGAACGAGGAGGAACCATGTGTGTTCAAAAAGGTCAGTGGGAGCGCAATTGTCTTCCTCGTATTATACGTAGATGACATCCTCCTAATTGGGAATGACATTCATGTTGACCTCAGTCAAAGTATGGTTGTCTAAGGAGTTCTCTATGAAAGATCTAGGAGAGGCATCCTTTATACTGGATATTAAGGTCTATAGAGATAGACCAAATAGGATGCTTGGACTTTCACAGAAGATGAACATAGAGGAGGTGCTAAAAAAGTTTAGCATGGAAAACTTCAAAAGAGGTTTATTACCTTTTAAACATGGCATTCATCTCTCCAAGAAGATGTGCCCTAGCACACCTGAGGAGATTGAACGCATGAGCAAAATCCCTTATGCTTCGGCAATAGGGAGCCTCATGTATGGCATGCTATGTACATGACCTGATATAGCCCATGCTGTGAGTATCACAAGCAGATATCAGTCGAATCCTGGCGAAGAGCACTGGACTTCTATGAAATATATCTTTAAGTACTTGAGAAGGACTAAGGATATGTTTCTAGTCTTTGGGAATGGAGAACTCCAGATTTAGGGATATATAGACTCAGACTTTATGTCTGATATAGATGATCGAAAGTCAACATCTGGGAGTCTGTTCATTTACAATGGTGGTGCAGTTAGCTGGAAGAGTTCCAAGCAGACGGTGATTGCTGATTCCACCATGGAGACAGAATATATTGCTGTATTGGAAGCTACGAAGGAGGCATTTTGGTACAAAAAATTTGCCGCAGAACTTGGAGTGATGTCATCGGATGCCATACCTCTTTACTATGACAATAATGGCACCATAGCCCTAGCTAAAGAGCCAAAGTCTCATCAGAAGTTCAAGCACATCGAGCGGTGATTCCATCTGATT